>NW_015387408.1:0-32890 GCF_001527695.2 Protobothrops mucrosquamatus
CCCTGACGAAGTCGGAAGGAGTCCGACGAAAGCTTGGTGTAGTTTTGTTTTATGTTTTATGTTATTAAACTTTGTATAGTTTAATATACTCCTGGTGTTCACAGTTTGTTTTTGGAAAGATATATATATATATATATATATATATATATATATATATATATATATATATAGAGAGAGAGAGAGAGAGAGAGAGAGAGAGAGAGAGAGAGAGAGAGAGAGAGAGAGGAGACAGACATAAGCTTTGCACATGGTGGCATCATAAATGCTGGAGGGATCTCTGGCCACGAGGCCTCTCTGCTCCTGAGCACCAGACAGCCTCACCTGCTGGGTAGAATGCTCTTCCAAGTACCGAGCTTTGCTCTTTTTGCTTGGGAAGCCATACAGGCAATAAAAACACTGCTCCAGGGCCGTCTCTAGCTCCTCTTTATAAGGGTGGGTGTCTTCAGAGGTGGAGGCTAAAAGCTCTTTTTGCAGAACCCGCACCTAGAACAGAAACAAATGTTTAAGTTAAGAAATACACAGCTAAGGGCAAGCAAAGACCTGGGCGTTCAGGAAAGTGGACTTTAACAAATATGCAGCACACATACCCACAGCGAGGGGCGCAAATGGGAAGCAAAGGCCAAGGTGGGAAAAGGAGAACAATTTTAACAAGGAAGAAATGGCAGCCAGCAGAAGCTCTGGGGAAAAAACAGAAGAGGGAATGGGAACCGTGCAGGGGTGTCTGACTCTCTACAGAAGGAGGCTCTCCCTGCCCTGAAGGGGCTGTGCTGCGCCCCCTTCTTAAGAGGATGGGATCTTGCTAGACTCCAACCTCTGCTTTTGGGAGAGAGTGGTGGAGAGAGTGGTTAGACTGCAGCTCCTAAAGGCCCCAGAGGAAGTGGATCATCCAGACCTACTTCAGTTGGGTTTCAAGCTATGGTTCAGTATAGAGATGGCACTGGTTGTGCTTGTTGATGAACAGTGGCAGAGCTGGCATGGCAGCAGTGCGTCCATCTTGTGGACCTTCACTTCTCAGTGGCTTTCAGTACCACTGAGCAGAGATATTAGCTGGCTTCAGCTGTTGGGAGTAGGTGGCAAGATTTAGGGGTGGTTCCCCTTCTTTCTCTGTGGCCAACTCCAACTGGTATTGACAGGGTGTTGTGTCAGGTGGGAAGAAATGACAGCAGTTAATAAAAACTCAAGTGGCAGATTCACACCATGTGCTATCCACTGTCTGTTGGAAAAGCCAGGTTGTCAGGTCTGCCTCGGTTCAAGTCCTAAGAAAGAAAACCCCCAACTCTAATGATGAGATACTTTTACTAAGAATGAACTGATAGCAATGAAAGCAAGGCAAGATCTGAGTAAAACCATGTGATAGTTACCCACCAAGTCTCCCCCACAGCCCTCCCCCCGTGCAGGCAATCAGCGCCAAGCATAATGCTATCAGAAAGTCTCTTCAGCAGACAACGTGCACCTCTGGAGGCCCAGGATGGTTGGCCTTGATGAAGTCTCGCCATCGCCACTCCGATGATGGGGAGCGATCCTCCCTTCCAATTCTCACGGGAACACCTCACCCCAGCTCACCTCCCCAACTCAAATACCACACAGCCCACACCCCTTTCCATGGCAGCCGAGGGCAAGCAAGCGGCAAACGGCAAGCAGGAAACCCAGCTGACACCGGTCCTCTTAAAGGGCAGCAGGATCAGACTCTACGGACCTTGGGAGGAGCCCTATTCCAGAGGGCAGGCATGGTGACGGAGAAGGCCCATCTTCTGGGTCCTGTAAATAACACTGTTTGATAGATGGGATCCAAGTATGCCAATCACCTTGGATCTTATGGGCAAAGACATAAGTTGGAAAAAGGAGGTTCCATAAGTATCTGAATCCTGAGCTACTTAAGATAATGACCATGACAAATGTGCAAAATCTTTTTGTGAGTCCAGGGTAACGTCCATCTGGGGAAGGGCAGCCGTCCTACTGCCCAGTGGTTCCCTTTCTGATCTGATCTCAGAGTTGGTGAGGGAACTCCTCAGGGAAAGACAGGCAATTCATGGTCTACACGGGCTTCCCCTAATCAATCTCTGGCCCAACAGATGCAGGAAAACACATACTGGACCTCATTGTTGCCTCTGAGCAACAGTGATCTGGATACAGAGGAGTCACATGTAGATGTTGGTTGTGGTTACATCACTACCTAATCCAGTTGCCACTGACTGTGACCCAAGACCTCCACAGGGCTGTCAGGCCTCTTAGAAGGGTCCGTCCAGGCTTCAGAGGGTCTCTGGAAGCTGGGGCACTGCAGCAGGTGGGTAGCCAGACCCACTGACTGGTTGCCAGGTGACAGCAGGAGCAGCTCTTATACTCCTGACGTATCTCTTGGTTTACTGAGAAGCCCAGGGCTGAGGTCACAGGAATGGCCTTGACAGGGAGGAGTCAGGTAAGCAGGGCTTGAGCCTAGGCCAAGAGATGCTGTAAGGACCTGCCCCAACAGGCCTCTCAGGAAAGCATGACTCTTGACACCATGAGGATAATCAGTAGAACTTTTACTGAAAAGACAGTGGCTGTAGTAGAGTCAGGCCAACTCTAACTTTCCCACGCAAAGCACCAAGCTATTCTCCCCCTTCAAAACCCAACCCCCCAACCAGTCCACAGGCAGCCAATACAGTGCCGCCAGGTTGTTTTGAGAGCGCTGAGGTATGGAAGAGATAATGGGTCATTCTCATGGTGCAGCAACCTTGAAGTCTGAGGATCTCCCTCCCTAATTCCCATGCCCTAATTCCCATGCCATGGTTAGAGCAAAAGCGAAAGCATGCAAAGAATGCTCGCCTGGAGCCTCCCCCCCCCTCCAGCAGAATGGCAGGGCCCCCAAAAGGGGGACCTGACAGATGCACTTGAGAAAAGCCTCCTTCCCAAGAAGATAAAACCGGAGTGGAGGGGGGGGGGAGAAAGGAAATTCAGACTTGCAAGATTCTATTACTAGACCTGCTCCAATAAAATACAAGTCCTGACCTGTATGGCATTGGTTTTTTACCCTGGTCTAGAGCTGATACTCCAGGACACAGAGCCCTCATGGAGAAATTCTGAAACTGATTCTGACCAAACCCAGTTATGAACTCAGGTTAAATATGGCAATAAGAGAGCTGAAGCCAGACCGATTCCCAGGCAGATCTCCCACAGCTGCCATGCCCTTTCTGCTTGGCATCTAAGCTGCTCAGATGGGGGTGATCTAAGGCTGTGACCGGGTACTGCCAGGTCACATTATCTGAGATTCCTTTTGGCTTGCAGGGTCCAGCCAAGTGGGTGGCATTCTCAAACACTGGAGCCATCACTATTTAGCCAATTATACAAGAGGTAACCTGTTGGATCTTACTAGACGGGCAAAGATAAAGACAGCAGAGCAGCAAATTGTTCCTCAGGGATAGCCTGAAGCTGAATAAACCTTGTAGATTATGAATTGTATCATCTTTCTCTATAAGCAGATCCAGCAGTAAATAGATTAACAGACTTTTATTCTACTATATTTCTTATCAAGTACTTAATCACTTTCTTCGTAATATTTCATGCTTTCAAGCTTTCTTTATAAATTTGAGATTTACTTGCTTAGGTTTTACAATCTGTAGTTTATCATAGGTCCTATAAAGTAACTTCTGTTTATTTTTCCTTCTCCAATCACTAACCTAGTTTTATACAACAATAATACATAAACTAAAGAAATATTTTTGATTTATATCAAAAGTATGCATTCTTGACATAACTTTGCTTTGGTGTGAGAAAGCAAAATTTAGATATTTGGACTGACAAAAGTAGACCTCATTAACCTGTCATATTTTCTTTTTCTGACTTAATTACTGAACTCAATATGCTGCTATTATACGCTCCCACAGAGAGGGCCTCCTCAGGGTGCCGTCAACCAGACAGTGTCGGCTGGCGACCCCCAGGGGGAGAGCCTTCTCTGTCGGAGCACCCACCCTCTGGAACGAGCTGCCCCCAGAGATCCGGGTGATTCCGGATCTCCCCTCCTTTCGCCGCGCCCTCAAGACTTGGTTATTTCAGCGGGCAGGACTGGCCTAGGGGTATTTTAAATTGGTTTTAACAAAATTTTTAAGTAGAAGCGGCCTAGTTAAATATCTATTTTTAATCACTTTTAAATTTTGTATTGTATTGTATTATTGTTTTTAAACTGGCTGTAAGCCGCCCTGAGTCCTCCGGGAGAAGGGCGGGGTATAAATTTAATAAAACTAAACTAAAACTAAACTAAACTACTTGGGACTCCCATAATTATTTTTAAATATGGTTTTACAGATAATTTAACAGGACCATTACAATACTTGTTTTGATTGTTCTAAAAATATCAATTTAATTAACTTTATGAAGTAATATTTCAAATGCTTTTTTTAATGTTGTATTATATATAACCATTAAGGAAACTATGAAACTTAATTATTACTCTTAACAACAACATAATATTCTCTTCTGAATTTACGAAGGATTATGAAAATTCATGAAAAGGAATTTTAATGTTTCTTCTTTGTTAAAAACGAGTAACAAGAGGCAGAATACAGACAGTGAATTGACAAGAATGGGGAAAATCTAACAACAAATTCTTTTGTTGCTTTTCCATAAATTATGGACTTATTCATGGGGGATATGAGTAAGTTTCAACAAAAATGTGATCAAAACTGAAAAATAAAATAAAATACTATTACTGGGCTAATTAAAAGAAACTAGACTTAGAAGCTAAACTGGATTCCCTTAAGGTTGATCTCAGTGATAAATATGACAAACTAGAGATTAAAGCAGAATAGCGTAACAACTATATCAAAGAAATGCAAACAAGATACCAAGAATAATCCTCTGAGCAGAGAAATGAAATATTTTCTTGAATTAAGTAAAGAGGAATCAATAGAAATTCAAATCATTTACAGAAGAAACTGCACATATAAGAAACTTACATGTGATATTGCATTTATATATTTTAAAACCTTGTAACTACTGGTAAGGAAGTAAAGGCAAGAAAATAAAATTTCAGAAATTAAGCGGACAAATCAAGAGCCTAAAGTGCAGTTGGCGCAAACGTCTCCACTTTTCTTACTGTCTTTCCCCCCGTGAAACCCTTAGACTAGGACAGGGGTCGGCAACCTGAAACACTGAAAGAGCCAGACAGAACAGGGGGCTTGATTAAAGAGTGGAGACTAAGGCGAGACATGCACCGGCCCTGTCCCCGTCCAGCACCGTCCTGGCTTCTCCTCCCCTCGGAAAAGACTGCTCTCCCCCCCCCCGCCCCGCCCTCTCCCTCTCTGGGACTTTCTTCTTTCCGCCTTTTGGGCGAAGGTTCCCAGGGAGCGGAGGCGGAGAAAGAGCTGCTGCTGCGGTGAATCTTCCAAAGCGGCAGCAGACGGCCGCTTGGGCTCGCCTATCTCAGCCTGCTGCGGGAGGCTGGAGTTGAGGCTTCTGGCTCGCTCTGGGAGGGGTGCTCGGAAAAGAGAGGATGGGAAGCGGAAAGTGGGAGAAAGGACGTCTTCCAGCTCTCTGGGGTTCTTTCGCTGGGAGGGCGAGGAAGCAGCAGTTCTGCTCCGCAGGAGGTGGAGCAGGCGGCCTCTCCTTCAAGCTTCGCCAAGTGACTCCGGGAACGAAGCGAGGTCCGAGTCCCCAGAATGTCAACTTTGCGAAAGAGGGAGGCGGTGGTGGGATTAAAATAAAACAGGGGGGGAGGTTGAGGAAACCCAGCAGACGCCTACATCAGAGGGCGAGCAAGAAAGGCAAGATCGGGGAGAGGAAGAAAGCTTTCGGGGCTTGCCCAGCAGGCAGCTACTCCCGCTCTCAGAAATCACCGTGGCAGGCAGGGACCGCGAGGAGCAACCAGGATTGGAGGAGCAGAAGTCCGCATGACTGAGATAGGCAGCGGCCCCAACTTTGCTCCAGGGAAACAAGAGCAGAGGGGGCAGCGCTGCCTATCTCAGTCATGCGGACGAACGGCCGTGTAAACAGCACCAGATGGCTCCGCCGCCGCAGATGAGTAGGCTGTTGCTCCCGCAGTCCCGGCGCTATGGAAGATAGCCTGGTCCACGCCTTCGGGGGCCTCAGCCTCCAGCAGCCCTGCTGTGCCCGAGGCAGGCCCCCCGCTCGCCGCTTCAGCAAAAGCCTCTATTTGCTCCGCGGCCTGCCCGGGTCAGGCAAAAGTACTCTGGCCAGGTAAGCGTGTCCCAGCTGTAGCCATTCCCGCTTCCTTTGATAGGTCGTGCGGGGGGGGGGAGATCCGCGGGAGGAAGCCAGAGCGGTTCGAGGGTCGCCAGGAGCATGCTGCATTAGCTGGCACCGCAGGGGGTAGTCCCATGGCAATGCCGACAGTCCGGGCCGTGCGCCACCGGCCTCTCCGGTCCTGAGCCGTGGGAAATATACGGGCCCGAATTGTCCGCTGCAAGGATGCCCCGCCCACAGCAACGCCACCAAACTGCCTTCTATGCTGCTGGTGTCCCGGGCTGGAGCAGTGAAAGCTGGTCCAGCTGGTCGTCGGGGTGCGGAACCGGGCCGCGGACGGCAGGCCTTGCTCACCGGCAACGCTGGAGCCTCCCACGCCGACCCGTAGGTCTTCCGTGCCACTCTGCTTGGACCGCCAGCTTCTGGCTGCGGGGCTGTTTCCCTCTGGAGCTGTCTTTCCCCCCTCCCGTCTGTGTTGAGCCCATGGGGCTTGACAGGCGGACGGTGTCCCTTGAACCAATCAATTCAAACTTTGCAAGGTTTTTTTCGTGAGAAGTTTGAATTGATTGGTTCAATTTTTTTAGTTCCACTTTTTTTTTTGGCACTGCACATGGCTGGGAGCCGTAAGAGATGGCTTAAAGAGCTGCATGCGGCTTCGGAGCCGCGGGTTGCCGACTTCGGAGCCGCGGGTTGCCGGCTTCGGAGCCGCCCTGAGTCCGCAAGGAGAAGGGCGGGATATAAATGCAATTATAAATAAATAAAATAAATAAATGATATTAAAGTGCTGAGAACTTTGGGGCGAGGGATTACGGAATGTTAGAATTACTGATTTTAAGACAAAACACAGATTTTAGGAAGACCAATGTTCATAGGAAATACCTGATGGAAAGAAAACGTTGAAGGAAGATGTTCTTCCTAAATGCTACATTTATTTATGTTTGCTGAATGCTGAGCAAACAATTTATTTTTATAGAAAACCAAGCAATATCATTGAAGGACATATTGGTAATTTGCAAGAACTTGGAAAAAAGAGTTGGAATATTCTATAAATCAATGAAATAGAATCTTAAGAAATATCATTTCCTATGGTCTCAATATGAGATTAATTCAACAGAAGAATTCTCTTTCATTTATATTGGACTTTTCTAAAGATATTCAAAAAAGGTTGGATGTCAAGCTTTAGATGTAAACAGAGGGAGAGATCAGCTTACATTTTTTGAACAATGCAAGATGCAGAATAATTATTACCCTCGTTATATCAAGGGTGGAGATCAAAAGCGACCAATACTGCAAGAAATTGACATTTCTACTCACATAAAATTTAAGCAGAGCTCCATCTGAGTTGCAGCACCAGGATCTCCTTCCAAGGTATTCATGGGCTGTGTTCAGCAGCATAAGGGAAGAAGGCAGCATAGGCGTGTCTTGAATGGGAGACACTGAGAATAAGATGAGAAACAAGTAGAACTCTCATCAATTTTAGAAGGATGGGTGACAAACTTCAGAGAGCAGTTTCTCATTTTACAGACTTAATAGAGTATTTTAGACATCTTTCTGCTCTAACAAAGTCTTCCAAAGCAAGGAACCAGTCACTCAAAGGACTCACTCAGAATAGTCTGCCAAATTGCTTGATCACCTTGCCCTCCTCAGCATGCAGCTGCTGCATTTTGCACTAACAGCACCAATTTGGAGATAATGAGGTGTGAGAAACTTTGACTAGAGCTTCTGTTTCCAAGAAGGGTCATCCTGAAGCTGGATAAATCCATCCCTGGCCATGATGCCTGCTGATTTTGAAGGAGCTGAGAAACCAAGCTGGGGAACTTCTCCTTAAGGCAGACCCTCAGGATCAAGGAGAGGAGTCAGTCAATTACACTGTGGTTACCAGTCAAACAGCCAGTCAATCATGCTAGGGTTAAGCCTCAATATTTGCTATGTTCCATTAGGCCTTGTGGCTTCCAGGTATCAGATAAGGAATTATGAGGTCAGCATGGATTAACCAAAGTTAGAGAATGACTTTACTTCATTTTTGATCAGGTAACTTCCTTAACGGCAATACAGTAGACTCTGGTTCTCAAACTGTATGCTGCAGGCTCCTGTGAATTTACTGGAGTACCTTCGGCATTGTGGCACAATTTGAGAATTGTGGGGTGACAGGCAAAATTACTGAGACACTAAGAGTGCTGAGAACTGAAAAAGTTTGGGAACCTTGGCTGCAGACCTGATGCACCTTGTCACTAGAAAACCATCGGATGAAGTGCCCGATGCCATTCTGACATGCTCAGATCAATACATCCGAGAGTCTTGGGCACTTGTAGATGCCACCTTGCATCCCCTTTTGGGACCCTTTGTCGAGGACAGGCATTGGGCCAGAGGACTACAGAAGGACGGGAAGGAGGAAAAAGGGACCCTGAAGAGAAGAAAAGAAAAGGAATGCCAGGACTCACCTCCTTCCTGTGGATTCTGCAGCTGCTCCTCGTGTTGGTAGCAAAGGGGCTGGGCATTTTCTTCTTCATGCTGAACGATCCGATGAAGAATAATCCAGGGAAGCACCGAGGACACAAATGGCTCTTTGGGTTCCTCCTGGACTGCCATGCTGCAATCGATAATCTAAACGTCAGAGAGAGAAACCCAGCAAATTAGAGCCACAAATTGAGAGTCGGTCCTCTAGTTCAGATGTTCGAGATGCAGCTGCAACAAAAAGAGAGCATTACTAAAGGCACCGGGGCAAACCTGTTATTTGTCAGAGTGCTCACCCCTCCCCACCCCCAGTATGTAGGATCTTATGGGACATACACCTAAGCACTGCGGGAGTTTGAGGCAGGGCCTGCTGGTCAGAAAAAGCTGCAAAACTGGGCTGCAGAGTCAAGAACAGGCAGTCCTCAGTTAACGAGTGCCCTGTCCAGTGACCATTCAAAGGGACAGAGGCACTGAAAAAGTAACTTTAGGACCGGTCATCAAACTTATAACAGTGACAGTATCTCCATGGTCACATGATTACAATTTGGGCACTGGTATAGGTGGTACCTGGCTCAAGAGTAGTAACTGTGAGAGGGATCTTGGAGTCCTAGTGGAGAATCATTTAAATATGAGCCAGCCGTGTGCTGCAGCTGCCAAAAAAGCCAACACAGTGCTGGGCTGCATTAACAGAGGGAGAGAATCAAGATCACGTGAAGTGTTAGTACTGCTTTACAAGGCCTTGGTAAGGCCACACTTGGAATCCGGCATCCAGTTTTGCTCACCACGATGTAAAAAAGATGTTGAGACTCTGGAAAGAGTGCAGAGAAGAGCAACAAAGGCGATAAGGGTGCTGGAAGCTAAAACTTAAGAAGAATGGTTGCAAGGACAGGCTATGTCCAGTCTAATGAAAAGAAAGACTAGGGGTGACAGGAGAGCAGTGTTCCAGTATCTCAGGGGCTGCCACAAAGAAGGGGGAGGTGTCAACCTATTCTCCAAAGCACCTGAAGGGAGAACAAGAAACGATGAATGGAAACTAATCAATACAGCAGCCTGCATGGTTTTGTGCCGACCTCGGTGTGCACATGTATCACCTCTCCTGTGGGAGCTGCATTGGTTGCCAAATTGCTTCTGGTGCAATTCAAGGTGCTGGTTGTCACCTTTAAAGCCCCTCATGGCTTGGGGCTAGGTTACCCGAGGGACCGTCTCTTGCCAGTCACATCTACCTGACCCACTAGAGCGAGGAGATAAGAATGTTGCAGGTCCTGTCCCCTAAGGAGATACATCTGGAGCAACCCAGAAGAAGGGCCTTCTAGGTGGTGGCTCCCTCCCTCTGGAACTTCATGCCCCCAGAGATTAGACTGGCCCCCACTCTAACACTCTTTTGGAAGGCAATGAAGACATGGTTCTGCCAGCAGGCGTGGGGAACCCAGAGCAGGATGGAGCCCATTAAATGGCTAGTATGAATGTGTGTTGTCGCCAGGGTGGGGGTGGTGGGGGTTAGTATTTTATTATTTTACTATTATTTTTACTTCTTTTATATGGTGTTTTAATATCCATATAAGCTGCCTTGAGTCTCCATGTGTGAGTAGGCGACAATATAAATTTTCCAAATAAATAAATAAACAATTAGAACAATTAATCAGTGGAACGATTTGCCTCCAGAAATTGTGGGTATTCCAACATGGAGGTTTTAAAGAAGAGACTGGACAGCCATTTGTCTGAAATGGTATAGGGTTTCCTGCCTGGACAGGGGGTTGGACTAGAAGACCTTCAAGCTCCCTTCCAACTCTCTAATTCTGTTATTCACACCCAGTGCACATTCACAAGCATTGCAGTATCCCATGGTCATGAAATCGACATTTGTGAATTTCACAGCCGGCCTCTGACGAAGTCTATGGAGAAGCTGGCAGTAAAATCGCAACTCGTGGTCACATGGTGTCTCCTTAACTATTACAGGTGATTCATTTAACAGTCACAGCAGAACTGACACTGTAAGTCCAGTGCTGTGACATGTATTGCTCAAGAATTGTGACAGAGTTGTCGGACCAATTGTGGTCATTAAGTGAGGACTACCTGTAAGAAGATGATTGCTGAGTTGCCAGCCAACCAGACGAACATTTACAGGCCTCTAGTGGGAGTCTTGTCCCTTTTCACGGAGATGTGTCCCTTTTTGCTGTGGTTTTCCCTGCAATCAATATCTGGGGCCCCAATATGAAATGTTACAAAATTTTATTACAATATGTAAGATATATCTCTATAAGACCTGTGGTCCTGTGAACATAAGGGTGTTTTTTTCTTTTCCCTCTCTGAACTACACAGCTGGCTGCTGCTCCAAATGGAGCTCTTGGGGTGAAAGCTGCAGCAGCAGCTGCAGGATCAAGGGCAGACCCCCCCCCCTTACCTGGATGAGGTTGTGACTTAATCGGGTGAGACTCAGCAGGGGAGAAGCTTCACTCAGGCTGCTGCTGTCTGTGGAGAGGGAGTGACTGATACCCTGGAGCAGCTGGGTCACAGTGGCCACCCACTCCTCCTTGGCCGAGGCGGCTGTCATATTGATCATCTGCTGGAAAGCTTCGTTCAAGGCCACTTCGGAGCATTCCAAGCACTGCTGGTAGTCCTTCAGCCGAAGGAGGGAATCCTAGGGAATATCAGGAAGGGGGTAGAAGACAAAACCCCCCACAGGGAACAGAAGGAAGTGTTGCATGAGACAGAAAAGCTGCTTCCTTCACGCAGGAGAGCAAGGCCAGAAAGGCATTTGCGCTCCTGCAGGTTATACATAACCCTATCACACCCTTCTTTTGGGGGGTTCACAGTGTTGTGCAAAGCATACACACACATAAAAGAACAAGAAATATTGTCAGGGAAAGAGGTAGAAAAAGAAATACAGGCATATCTCAATCCTGCTCCTTAAGTGTCCCCACCCTCAAGGTTGCTCCTGATGTCTCCACTTTCTCTTCCAGATAACCAAGTGGGCAGAAGTCCCCTCTTATACACAGCCAGTTTTAAGACAAACGTCTGTTCCTTGCAACTGACAACACCAATGCTACCAATACAATGTCTAAACACTGAGGCATCCCTCCTCCCATCTTCACCATCATTCGTTCAGGTACACAATGGACATTCGTTTCTTTTCTATCAGCAGGTACAGACGACTGACTGGAATCCCCTTTCAAGCAGTCATCCATTTCAGCCATTCTCCATTTCCAGGTGGGCCAAAATCTTTCTTGTTCCACTGCCAGCCAACCATTTATGTCATATAAAAGGGAAATTCCCTCCAGACAATTTGTTCAGAACGTTGCACAATTTCTCCTTAAATTCACCTCCAATTTGCCATTATTACTTTTCATCTAAACATAATATGAATTATCACCAACGTATGCGTTCTCATTTTCACATGCACCCACAAGAACCTAAGGCACGCAATCCTGGACTTTCTAAAATCTTTTAGCATAAAAAAAAACATTTACAGATTATACAAATTGCATGTTAAAAGAAAAAAGAAAACCACCCTTATTCTCACAGGAAACACCAAAGAAAGTCACACGTCAGCTTTGCACTAGTTCCAAATTAAATGAAATCTAGTCCTTTACAACTTTATGTTAAAAGAAATCTGAATTTCAAATAAGGCAAAAGTGTCTGGATAAAATTGCAGTCCATAAACAGATTATTTCAGATTAAATTAAAGCTAGGATTGTATCAAAATTTAAATTTAACGAAAGTATTGCACTCTCCAGACTTAATCTGCCAATTCTCTAAAGAAGGAACTGAATGTAATTGCCAGAAGCAGGTGTAGAATGTCCCAGCAGGGGTCATCATGGGTAAGGCCCACTTGGTGTACTTTAGGAATATAAGGCTTGGTGCTTCTTAACAGAAAAACCCTTGGCAAGAATGAAAACTCAGTATTTAAAATTTATTTCATCCTATGGTGAATCATTTTCCAGAATTGCTGAGCTTTTTGAGACTCACCAAATATAAAGAAAGATCCAACTTGATTATTACATTTCCAGCAGGATTTTTTAAAATATGGACTATCCATTTGAAAGTTGTAACTGGAATAATATACTAATAGTAACAAAAAATATTATGCTAGATTTCTGTAAGTGCAATATTCACAGTAAACTGATATTTTTCTTCCAAGAATATATGTTGAATGGATAAAATTTGGCATCTGTTTCATCAGGCAAGGTTTCACTTCTTCGGTTTCTGAATCTTATTTCAATAGTAACTTATATATAAATCCCCAAAGATGCTCTGAATCTTGTGTCATAAGCCTTTGAAATTTGGTCAAAAATTTTATGCCACCTCATTTTTGTATTTGCATACTGATTTGAAGATGCTGAAAGAAACTTCTGGCAGTTTCTGACCATTCCATGGAGAGTGAATGATCTTTCTTCGATTCCTATTGGAATCATTTGAAATGAAACAATTATCCATGATAACATATTCCTTCTTAATACAGATATTCTTCCTTACCACAAAAAAATATTTTTTCCGTCTTATGAATTTTTTTCCAGATATATAATTAGTTTTGAATAAATCTTCACTGTTTATACAAAAGGCTTAATATTTTATTAAACCCTGTTATTTGTTGCATTTTCTCCAGATGGATTCTTTAAACATCTATCTTATTTTGGTTAACCCTGAGTACCAACTATTGAACATTGTATATATTCTTTACTAATTCTAAAGAATCCTTTGGATTAATGATTGTAAGAAATACACAGTATACAGTGAGGAAAAAAATTATTTGATCCCCTGCTGATTTTGTACGTTTGCCCACTGACAAAGAAATGATCAGTCTATAATTTTAATGGTAGGTTTATTTTAACAGTGAGAGACAGAACAACAACAAAAAATCCTGAAAAATGCATTTCAAAAAAGTTATATATTGGCTTTCATTTTAATGAGTGGAATAAGTATTTGATCCCCTATCAATCAGCAAGATTTCTGGCTCCCAGATGTCTTTTATACAGGTAATGAGTTGAGATTAGGAGCACTCTCTTAAAAGAAATGCTCCTAATCTCAGTTTGTTACCTGTATAAAAGACACCTGTCCACAGAAGCAATCAATCAATCAGATTCCAAGCTCTTCACCATGGCCAAGACCAAAGAGCAGTCCAAGGATGTCAGGGACAAGATTGTAGACCTACACAAGGAATAGGCTACAAGACTATCGCCAAGCAGCTTGGTGAGAAGGTGACAACAGTTGGTGTGATTGTTCGCAAATGGAAGAAACACAAAATGTCAATCTTCCTCGGTCTGGGGTTCTGTGCAAGATCTCACCTCGTAGAGTTTCAATGATCATGAGTACGATGAGGAATCAGCCCAGAACTACACAGGAGGATATTGTCAATGATCTCAAGGCAGCTGGGACCATAGTCACCAAGAAAACAATTGGTAACACACTATGCCATGAAGGACTGAAATCCTGCAGCGCCCGCAAAGTCCCCCTGCTCAAGAAAGCACATGCACAGGCCCGTCTGAAGTTTGCCAATGGACACCTGAATGATTCAGAGGAGAACTGGGTGAAAGTGTTGTGGTCAGACCAAAATCGAGTTCTTTGGCATCAACTCAACTTGCCATGTTTGGAGGAGGAGGAATGCTGCCTATGACCCCAAGAACACCATCCCCACCGTCAAATATGGAGGTGAAAACATCATGCTTTGGGGTGTTTTTTTGCTAAGGGGACAGGACAACTTCACCACATCAAAGGGACGATGGACGGGGCCATGTACTTCAAATCGTGGGTGAGAACCTCCTTCCAGGGCATTGCAAATGGGTCATGGATGGGTATTCCAGCATGACAATGAGCCAAAACACACAGCCAAGGCAACAAAGGAGTGGCTCAAAAAGAAGCACATTAAGGTCCTGGTGTGGCCCAGCCAGTCTCCAGATCTTAATCCCATAGAAAATCTGTGGAGGGAGCTGAAGGTTCGAGCTGCCAAACATCAGCCTCGAAACCTTAATGCAAAGAGGAGTGGGGCAAAATCCCTCCTGAGATGTGTTCAAACCTGGTGGCCAACTACAAGAAACGTCTGACCTCTGCGATTGCCACCAAGGGTTTTGCCACCAAGTACTAAGTCATGTTTTGCGAAGGGGTCAAATACTTATTTCGCTCATTAAAATGCAAATAAATTTATAACTTTTTTGAAATGCGTTTTCTGGATTTCTTTGTTGTTATTCTGTCTCTCACTGTTAAAATAAATCTACCATTAAAATTACAGACTGATCATTTCTTTGTCAGTGGGCAAATGTACAAAATCAGCAGGGGATCAAATAATTTTTCCCCTCACTGTACAATTTTAATTTATGGGCCTTTTCCAGCTTGATTATTCTAGCTGTATCTTCTCTGCCAATTATTATAATCTGATACCCTGGCAGACATTAAATTCACTACACTCTACAAAAGGAGTGAAACAGCATTAATGCTGTGAGGCCACGTTTATCTTTCTTCAGCAATTCTTCCTCATGTCTGAAAACACTGCATTCATTTTTATGCTAATTTACACCAATTAACCTGAAAGAAAAAAAAATCAAGCTCACCTGTAGCAAGAGAAGTTGAGCTGGCCTCTCTGGAATGGAGATGGCAAAGTCCAAGTGCTCCGTCCTGCTGTCCCCACTGAGGCACA
Organism: Protobothrops mucrosquamatus; assembly: GCF_001527695.2. Classification (NCBI taxonomy): domain Eukaryota; kingdom Metazoa; phylum Chordata; class Lepidosauria; order Squamata; family Viperidae; genus Protobothrops; species Protobothrops mucrosquamatus. The sequence goes on from NW_015387408.1 coordinate 15,260, forward strand.
AGGTGGGGCGGAGCAGCTGAACCACGGCCCTATAGTCCCCAGCCTCATACAAGCGCTGAAGCTCCTCCAAAGACTGGCATCTCTCCAGGGACTTCAGATTCTTATCAATCTGCAAAAATTAAACACTGGCTGGGCCACACTCCAATCTGATGTCTAACTGGGGTTAAAAACAACCCCTTACCCCAATGACCAAACAAGACAATGGCTGGCGTCCCACAGCAGGCTGGCTCACAATCAGTCTTTTAGTGGTGTTTATTCTACTACGGAAAGTCAACCACGACATACAGAGAACTCCTGCTCCCTCTTTGCCTTTCATCCGAGGAACTCCAGAGAATGCACAGTGGAAAGATGACCAACAGCTGAGGTGGAAAGATATTCTAAGAGCAGCATTTTATTTCATTTTTTAAAAACCAGTCATTATTTCTTAAAACTAGAAGCATAAATATAGAGTATTTGAATCAAGCATCTCCTCCAACACAGAGATGATGCTTTTAATATCGGATAAAGTCAGGACCCATCAAGCCGCAAAATGCCGACTCAAATGCAAGTGCAGAGGTTTCAGAGGAGACCCTTATGGCAAGGTAAGTCTTGATACCTCCAGAGTTCAAAAAACCTGGTGTGAAACCAGCCGCAAAGGGGAGGTGATAAGCGTGGCTCAGAGCAAACAAGATGACCAAAAAACTTCACCAGATGACGTTACCTCTTCCAAAGAAACCACAGAGTCAACATGGAGGTTGGGCAATCTGATCACCACCCTCTTGTCGCTGTCAGGCGCGGCTTCCACGGCAGCAAAATGTTGAAGCATCTCTGTGCAGACGTCATAGTTTTCCAGGGCCTGCTCCATTTCACCCTGCAGGAGCAACGTGGCTTTCAACTCCCTCTTCATCCAGTTCCATCATCAACCCCACAGGCCAAGTGGGGCATTCATCAAGCACGTACCTCAAGGGCCACGTCCTGGTTCCATCTTAAGGGATGTTTACATAACACACGTTTGCTCTGATCAGGAGCAAATGCCAGGAGGACCCCCTTTCTAAACTTGTCTTGCAAGGAATATAAATTGAGCATTAAGACCCTTTGGCTGCAGCAAAATACAAACCTGCAGAGCCAGAAACCGAGCTTTCAGCCAATACACTCGGACGGCAAACTGCAGCCAACTCTCCTCAAAGAGGTCCCGCTGGGAAGAAGCGAATGAGAGCTGCAGCAGATCCCCCAAGAAGTGGGTGCCTGGAAAGTCTGGGCCAAATTTGCCACTCGCCGAACTGGCTGAGGGACCATTCCTGGGAGATACTGGAAGAAGCATTTTCCTTGTTTAGCACCGTGAAATGGGAGCCTGAAGCAGGGAACGCAAAGGAAGCCCACTTCTGCAGGCAGAGATTCCTTACACTGGTCTGGATGGCCAATGGCAGCAGCTCCCTTCTCTGCTCCCACTCTTGTGATCCTGGGAACTCATTTAGGCGAGGCATGCAAAGTGTTGCCGCGCTCTCCTCCAAAGCCAGCCTAGAGATCCAGCCGGCTGGTAAGCAAAGATACCCTGCCCCTAAAAGCGTCTGCTGAATTTCCAGCCCTCACTTACCTGTGGAGCTCTTCCCTTTGGCCAGCAACCACTGATCCAGCTGCAGTTCCATGCAGGACAGGCTCATCAGCATCATATCCTGCAATATTGGCAAAGCATGACAGAAAGAAAGGGGTGCTGGACAATCTATTCTTTTCTCTATATGCATCCAGCAGTTAAAACCACCTCCTGCTATCTGCCATGCCTGCCAAGACGTGGCCTTTCCAGTAACAGAAAGGCCCTTCATTGCTTAGAAGGCAGAAGGGGGTCGGCTGCTGCTCACTGAAAAGGAACAGAGCATCCGGCGGGGCTTCTAAGCCAGTTTTTCAGTCCAGTTTAGCCTGGCTGTCTGCAGAGGCTACTAAAACCTATTTGTTAAGCAAGGCATGTGATTCTCTGAGCTCCTGAGTTGGTGAGGCTAATTCCCATGTTCTCCCTGGCAGAGACCACACCATCCAATGCAGCTGTATTTAGAACAAAACATTTTGGACACAGTCCTATGACTGTGACTGGCTTCTCCAATAAAGCTGGATGTGAAACTGACCACAGAAGTGTCCTTCTCAAAGGAAATGAATGGAATTCAGAGCCCAGTTTCTTTCTGGTGGCTGAAAGCCAGAAGAGGCAGAGCTTCCTTGGCTGTAGAAACTCATAAAACCACCTGACTTTTCTGATCTCACCTACTTCTACACAACGCTGTGTAGACTGGCTTAAATGGAGCAGACACTGTGCTGCACGGTGCCCATGGAGCCCCCCTTCCCTCTTCCTTTGCTCTGGGAGCTGACAGGCAAAAGGGAGCTTGTTGCAGAGCCTGTTATATCCTGGGTTACCCATTTGCAGGTAGAAATGCTCAAAGAGCAGTGTGTGTGTGTGATCATTCGAAGTTGATCCCTACCCTGATGTGTTGATTGCGGCAGTCCCTTAATAGTGGGTTGGGTAGGCTGCTGCTGTGCTTTCTCCAATTGTTGTAGATATTCAGGACAAGCTCAGGCAAGCCTGGTGGCCACTTGACCAGGAACCTCTGGCTGATGACTTTCAGGTATCTCATCATCAGTTCCAGGATGCCTCCGTTGTTCAAATTAGCCAAGAGGAATTTATGAACATCCTGCTTCTCTGGAAGAAAAATCGCCACCTCGTGGGTATGAGTCCATCACAAGTTGATTTTCAGGGAATGAATGAATCAACAGATGAAGCTAATGTTTAAGAAAACCAAATAAGAGATAATTCTTTACAGGGATCCCATCTACAGAAAAAGATGAGCCAGAAAAAAAATCCTACCAGATTCTATGCAGACTGTCAGCTCGAGGGATATCCTATGGGAGCCCAGGGGCTGGGAATTCTCTTCCTTTGCTGTGCTTTGGATCTCATAGTGGTTGAATGGGCCTTCTTCTGGATCCAGCTTCCTCAGGCTGAAAGCACACCAGAAAAGCACTGAAGAAGCAAACTGGAAGACCTGAAGGCAGGGCCAAGGTAGCCAGGTAGTCTGATCCCCGGCTGCATGGCTCTGCCCTCCCCTCAGAAGCCCTCTCAAAATGAAACACCCTTCCACCCCTGGCTTTTCCCCCAGAACCAGCACACATTTAGGAATGGGAACGCGCACCGAGAAGGAAGGAATTTTACTAGCAGCTCCTGGAAATCGACTTTTTCTTCTTTTTTGCACTTGGTATTCCTGACTCGAGCTGATCTCCTCTTCGCTGTTTCACCACTCTCTTCCGTGATCTTCTTCCGTTTTAATCCTTTCTTAGATTTGTCACCCACAGAAGGATCACCTGAGAAGAGCCAAGGAGTTTTAGATTAACAAGCAGCCTCTATCAAGTTATTTTCCCTGACTTTTTTATTGACAAAGTCAATGTTTCTGTGTAGTCAAGTGTGTCTCTTGTTCCCAAACTCAAGGCTGATCTGAGAAAGTCCTGCAGAGACTTTGTTGCCTCCTCTCCAGCTCCAAAATCTCAAGCAGAGGCTGCGGCAGCACCCGGAGCCACAAAGGTCAAGCTCAAGACAGGAATCCAAACAAAACAACCATGTGCATGAAAGCCAACACTAGCTACTTGGATTTTATACACACACACACACACACACACACACACACACTATTCATTTTTGTGTATATAATTCCCCCAAGATTAATGTCCAACAATCAGCTTGTCTGTGACAGTCTGGTTTATTTGCAAGCTCTTTCTGCTACTACAACTTATATAAACTTGTTATGAATTGTTGGGGGCACATTGGGTTTTGTATTTGGGGTTTTACTTCTGTAAGCCGTCCGGAGTCCCTATGATTGAGTTGGCAGCCATATAAATTTTCTAAGAAATAATAAAAGAAAAAGAAAAGAAAAGAAAAGGACTACCCTAATTGCATCCAGGTGATTGTCAAGACTAAGTGGCCAACTTTTTTCTTCTGCAGCTTATTCAGTGAAGGACAGACTATTCAGCAAGAGGAAGGACTTCCCATTCACGTGATGCCTCTTGCAAAGATCTTTCTCACCTGCAGAGTTTACTGATTCCAGTACAGTCAAACTGGGGAAGTTGGGAGTCAGTGGTGTATACGTGAGGAGTGGTTCAGCCAAAGGCACCAGTGGGTTGGAACTGACAGGGCTGGGGTGAAGAACAGTGACGGGGGCTGAATTTGCATGGCTCTCCAGGTGCTGGTTCAGATCTTGGTACTCCAAGAGATCAATTCGCTTGCCCAAGCTTGGACGAGGCAGCTCACAAGTTGTGAGATGCAGGTAAGTGGCCATCAGACTCTCTCCTAGAGTTTTCCACCTGCATGGAAAACAGGAAAACAAAAACATGAAGGCAAATATATGTGTCCCAGGATAATGTTGCAGGATCCAATCTGGGTCGGTCACCACGACAAATCATGAAGCTACTCCAATACTATCAACGCACTTTCTTCACATTCAAAAGTGAAATGTGTGAACAACTAAAAGGGACACCCATGGGATCCCCAATACCAGGAGTCATTGCAGAAGCAGTCCTGCGTGGATTAGAACACTGTGTATTTCAGAACTACACACTTGTCAGAACCCTCAATTATTATTAATCATACATGTTCTCTGGGCTTAAGTTATTTGGGTTCTGCCATTCTCCTATGAGAGGGAGGGGGGAGGCCAGGGGCTTGTAATGTACGTAGGACGGTTCCTCTATTTGCTTTGATGTGTCTTCCATGGGGTATGAAAGGAATGCCTCGGGGCCATCTGCCTTATCTCAGTGCACAGGGAGGAACTGGAGAAGACCTAACAACTTTATTGGCTGCTTTCTCACAACCCGACATCACCTGTGGATACTATTATTTTGCAGGTTTAACCTATTGATTTGCGCAGGAAGCCCTCAGATCCTGCCTAGCTTTCCTGCTTTCTGTATCTGCCAATAAAAGTTCCTTTTGAAATGATGCCAGTTTCAAGAGTTCTACATTCTTGGTAGAGAAACGGAGGAAGGTCCTTACAACACCTAAATTCTGGTGCCAGTACCTGGGTGACACGTTTGTCATCATCAAGACAAATGCACTTAAAAGACTTTCATACCATACTGAACTCCATCTTCCCCAACATACAGTTCACAATAGAGGAAACAGCTAGGCAATTACCATTTTTTGACAACAGACAAGACGACGGAAGGCCTAGAAACCACAGTTTATTGCAAGGCCACCAATATTCCACACATTCTGAATTTCAACAACAACCATCTACTGTCACACAAAAAGAATTGCATCAGAACACTATATGGCAGGGTGAGAACCCACTGTCGCACCCAGCAAGCCAAACAGCTGGAGAGCAAGAATCTACATGAACTATTCAAACAGAATGGGTACCCACAATCATTTGTCACAAGATGTCCGCACAACAAGGTGGGGAGAGGAAGGAAGAAACAAGGTGCAAGACCAAACCACATGGCACACTTTGCCATACATCAAAAACATTTCGGAAGCTGTAGAATGCAGTTTCCGAGATCTGCAAGTGGGCATCATACACCGTCCAGAGACTAACATACGAGGACAAATTATGCATTATAAAGATCGCTTGGACGTGGGAGATACTTCCAATGTAATCTACTGAACCCCCTGCATGGATTGCCCGTGACTATATAGGACAGATGGGGAGGAAGTTAACCACCAGATTGCAAGAACACAAGCGAGCAGTCAGATGAGGAGACGCGAACTCATTGGTAGCCTCACATTGCAATGAACAAGGACACACATTCAATTTTGCAGGTACTAAGATTAAGAATAGAACAGAGCTGGAAGGGACCTTGGAGGTCTTCTAATCCAGCCTCCTGCTCAAGCAGGAGGACCTATACCATCTCAAACAAGTGACTGTCCAGTCTCTTCTTAAAAATTTCCAGTGATGGAACGCCCACAATTTCTGGAGGCAGGCTGTTCCACTGGTTAATTGTCCTCACTGTCAGGAATTTTGTCCTTAATTCTAGGTTGCTTCTCTCTTTGATCAGTTTCCAACCATTGTTTCTTGTCCTTCCCTCTGGTGCTTTGGTGAATAATGTGACCCCCTCTTCTTGGTGGCAACCCCTCAAATACCGGAATACTGCTATCATGTCTCCCCTATTTCTTTTCTTTAGACTAGCCAGACCAAAGTCCTGCAACCATTCTTCATATGTTTGTCTCTAGGCCTTTGATCATCTTAGTTGCTCTTCTCTGAATTTTTCCCAAACTCTCAACATCTTTTTTGTGATATGGTGACCAAAATTGGCTGCAGTATTCCAGGTGTGGTCTTACTAGGGTTTTATAAACTGGTACTACTTCTTTGCGTGATTGTTGGATGAGCAGGCACAAAAACAGCCAGGGAAATGATTGAAGCCTGGGAAACAGGCCCTTTGTCAGTGAACAGGACTGCTGATTTACCACCAGTGTAAGGACCCACCTCAATTTTACATCTTAAGAAGACAGAACTCTTGGAATGTCTCTTCCAACAGGGATCTTTATTAAGACAAGCTGATTGCAGGCATGCTAGACAGGATCTGGGGAATTCTCTCCCACCATTAAATGTTTTTAAGTGTTCCCAAGCAGTTCTTCCGGGCGATTCAATCCATCAGTCCACTCCCTCGGCACGATCACTCATCCTCTTTTCCTCGGATCCCAGGCGTTGTATTTCCCACCCCCTTTTCCTCACTGCCAGCAAAGGGGAGTGAGATGAAAGGCGATGGCCACTTTGTTATGGTTAGTTCTCTCGATGAGAATCCACAAACGATCACTTTGTAGTTTAATGAAGGAAGGGAGAGTCATAAACCCCCCATGCTTACCCTCCTCCCTTTTCGTAGTATGACAGAATCCAGAATAGAGTAAGAATTGGTTTTTCATCAGAGTAGGTAGATAGAAATGAAATATAATTGGATTCTGACAACCAGTCTATGAAGTACTTAGAAAATGAGGGCTGGGCAGCACAAGCAGCCAACCACTTAAAAGTCTACCATCAACACACACCAATCAACATACGTAAAAAGCCACATACAACAGAACTTTAAATACTTTATAAGCTGTGGTGACACAGTAGTTAGAATGCAACACTGCAGGCGACTTCTGCTGACTGCCAGCTGCCTGCAGTCTGGCACTTCAATTCTCACGGGCTCAAGGTTGACTCAGCCTCCCGTCCTTCTGAGGTCAGTAAAATGACCCAGATTGGGGGGGGGGGGCAACAGACTGGCTCTGTAAACCACTTAGAGAGGGCTGAAAGGCACTGTGAAGCGGTATATAGGTCTAAGTGCTATTGCTGTTGCTACCAACACAGAACAGCCCACACTCTGATAGACAGAAGTTCCCCGAGGATGGGGGATCCAGCACGAGTCTGAAAGCCTGGAAGGCAAAACCCCTGGTCTTGGTGACCGACCCAGATGGGATCCTGAAACAGAAACATTCTCAGCTTTTATGCCATGCATGATTCATTGCCCACCTTAGAATGGTCATATGCAATTAATAAAATAAAAGCGGTTTTCTTTTGATTTGTTAATCCAAAATTCTTGGATTATCTCATGATTAATAATTTATTAGTTAAGTCCCCAGGAGGAACTTTTGCTTGATATTTAATGTTTTCGCAGGAACAACATTTTGGCAAAGTCCATTGCTAATTTTATGGTAGCAGTTAAAATCCTGCAGTAGACGAGCACATCTTGCTAAAAAGGGTAAATTCATTGGCTGTCCTATTTGGTAATTTTAGGGTATGTATGCACACATATTAATATATCTACGTGCAAGGGCACATTGCCATACGTATAAGGTACAGGTTTTAATGTGGGTTCTCTTTGTACTTTCTGTATTGAAAAAGTGCTGTGGAGAAAAGAAGGACTAATTATTGAGATTCTAAAGTTCACCTGAACCTTCAAAATATGTTTGGAACAAACTCCCTCTCCTTCTGCTAGGATGACTACGAAACACTAAATTTAAGAACTGATTGGGGAAGTGTTAGGAGGAAATAGCATTCAACCCGGCTTTTTATCAAAACCTTGTATATCTACCGTAATAAGCTGACACTGAGCAGAAACGTACGTGAACAGAGAGATGGGCTGGGCAAGCTTGAGATCTGGCTCAGTCTTCCGTGCCATCAAAGCCTGCCTTTTCCTGCGCAGCTCCAGGGCTTCCTCCAGGATTGTTTGTGTTTCTGATGCACTCACAGGCACATCACACACTGACAGGTCACTGAAAAAGAATCAGATTTCAACATGTTAATTAGTTAGTTTTGCTGCAGTTCGAGCATCAACCAATCCCACTGGTATTAGTTTAGGTGTCTGTATAGAAGAACCAGCTTTAGGCAACAGTTTATAGGTGCATACCAGGATGGTAGTCACAATCACTATCTGACACTGGTACTGAGCAGGGGCCAAAAAAATGGTGACTTGCATCACTGCCAATCTTTTGCCCTTGTGCTGGTGTGGCCCTTCACTGCTGTTACACTTCACAAAAGCTAAACTTTTCTTAAGTTGGGTGATTCTGTTATTCTATAAACAGCTTGAAACAACATTTATCCTGACCTTCTCCACCACTCCTGTGGTCCAGGGAAAGGAGGCAACCAGGAAGAAGGATTTCAAAGAGAGAAACAACTTGGAATTGAGGAGAAACTTCCTGACAGAGAGGACAATCAACCAGTGGAACAGCATGCCCCCAGAAATCGTCTGAGACGGTGTAGGTTCTCCTGCTTGAGCAGGGGGCTGGACTAGAAGACCTCCAAGGTCCTTTCTATTCTATTCTATTCTATTCTATTCTATTCTATTCTATTCTATTCTATTCCACCCTGTTCACATTCATAACTACATGTCTTTGGTGTGAGAACGGAGGTCACAGCACAAGTTGGGAGTTGGAGATTTGCATTCAATTTGCTGCCTACTTAGCCAATTTATTTATTTATTTATTTATTTATTGTTCGAATTTATATCCCGCCCTTCTCCTTGCGGACTCAGGGCGGCTGACAATCAATTAAAAACACCAATAACATCACAAAATTTAAAATTAATTAAAATGAAATATTTAACTTGTCTAATTTAAAATATAATTAAAAACCCCTCTAAAAACCCCTCTTAAAAATTATCCTAGGCCAGTCCCGCTTGTTGGAATAGCCATGTCTTGAGGGCGCGGCGGAAGGAAGGGAGATCAGGGATCACCCTGATCTCTGGGGCAGCTCATTCCAGAGGGTGGGAGCTCCCACAGAGAAGGCCCTCCCCCTTGGGGTCGCCAGCCGGCACTGTCTGGCCGACGGCACCCTGAGGAGACCCACCCTGTGGGAGCGTACTGGCCGATGGGAGGTAATCTGTGGCAGAAGGCGGTCTCGAAGGCGGTCTTTCTTCCATAAATTAGGATTGTGAAAACACAACCCATGTCTACTGCTCTACTCTGCTCTGGCTAATGGAAAGAAAGAAAAAAGTGAACCTTCCACTTCACAAATTCTCCAAGAAGAACAGAATTTATCCTTTCTAGCTGAAATTTGTAGAAGACCCCAGCAAAACCTTGCAGATGTTCAACTTACTGGGCCATGTACGATGCCTGGATTATTTTAATTGTATTATATTAATGGAATCATTATCTTGAAATAAAATACAGCATGAAACAGATTAATGAATTTGATGAGACACATGTGAACGAATTAGAGATATATAATTAAACATAAAGCTACTGGTTTCTGAATCAATAAAAGTTGCTTATTTACCTACCAAATATTTTCCTTAATATCAAATTTCTGAAGTAACCACTAGCCTTTCTTTACCTGTACATGATTTATTTGCAAATTTACACCCTGAATTTATTTGCAAATTTACACTCTGAATTCAGAGAGGATAAATATTGCAATCTTGAGCACAAATTTAAGCGTCTATAGAACAGAACACACCAGACACCAATCTGCAAGGTTATAGAAACCTAAAGAAAGGTTATAAACACCTCCTCAACCCAGCAGCCACGCTGTTTGCCAATCCCATGATGAGAACTTATGAGGACTTCCAGCATAACACCACGTGTGAAAATAAGAAAGTCATTTACCCTTTCAGAAACATCCTTAAGGAGTCCTTTCTGAGGCATGGCTGTTCCTCAAAGATCTTCTCCTTAATAACAAGTCCTTTGCTGTAATAGTTATCTCTTTCCAGTGCTTTGCAAATAAAATATAAGCACGCTGAGGACATCAACAAAGAAAGAGGACATCTGTTAATGCATTCTAGATTCCTTTGTGCTAGCTCTTTACAGAAGTTACAAAATAAGCTTGTTCATATTGTTGAGACCCATACATGGTAACCATCTTGATCCTTGACTTACAACCACAATTGGGATCAGAACTTGCATCACTAAGGAATACTTTTATTGAGTCATGCTCAATTTTACAAGCTTTCCCCCTGTAATTAATAAGTAAACCAGGCTTCCCCCCTTGACTTTGCTTGTTGGAAGCCCCTTGGGAAGGTCACAAATAATCACATGATCCTGGGACATGGCATGGTCGTAAATACATGATGGTTGCCAAGCACCTTAGTTTTGATCATGTGACCGCAGGGACACTGTGACAGTTTTAAGTCACATTTTTCAACACTTGCAAATTTAAACATTTATGATGGTTGTCTTTGTAAGCAGCCTAGATTTCCTTGAGACTGATGGGGCAATAGCAGAAAAAATAAAGAAATAACACAAGCATCTTCTGCATGAGCCTCATCTAACTGTGGAATTAGGATATAAAAAAGTTTAAAAACAAAATACCATCGACATATATTAAGCATGTTTCATAGCTATGTACTAGTCCTAATCAACCCTCCAACTTGCAGTTTCCAAGACTGCTTGACTGCAACACTATAGGAAATTCTAAATTAAGAAAAGCAGAAAGGACCTACTTGTGTAGTCGCTGAGGGTGTAGAGGACGGTGATGAGGTTATCTAAACAAGGCCAATGATCCGGATTACAGGCAAGCCCTTCTTCAAAAGCATGCCGCGCCAGGGGTAGGCGAGTAAGCCGGAGAGCCACGTGGCCAATTTTATACCATAGGTTGACATCCGTGGAGTCAAGCATCACAGCCTGGGAAACATAGCAGATGAGGTTTTTCAGGTAAACTGGACTGTCAGAAGCTGGAAGCTGCCCACTGCTTGCCCCCCAAGGGTCTAGGGCACTGAGCGGATGGCAGCCCAGGATTGCCCAGTTCATGGCAAAGGATTCATTTTGGTTGGGTAATTTCAGCTGTCCTTTTGTAGAGGGACAGAAGCTCAAATAAGTGTTCCAGGCCTCTGTTCAGTGCATTGACCCACTCTAACCTTCCCAGAAGAAAGCTGAAAATTGTTCCTCCATCCTCTCCAGAGGTATAACACCTGTCCCCACCATCAGGAAGCAAAGCAATATTTCAAAGTGCAGAATCGTATCTGTCTGTCTGCCTGTCTTATTTACCTTATTTATTTATTTATTTATTTATTTATTTATTTATTTATTTACTTACTTACTTACTTACTTACTTATTTATTTATTTATTTATTGTGATGTTACATTAGCCAGGGGACTATAGTGTGAGTACAAAATAGTTGTTCGGCTGCCGACAATTGCTGTCCACACTCAGAAAGGTTCAATGGCATTCTGTAGCTTCATCTGGGGCTTCTCCCTCCACCAATGTCACCTCGTGCCAAGCCTTGCATTGGGGAAGGTCCAGACCTGGCTGGATTCACACTACCATATGAAATGCCATTATTTTCCCACTGACGTGGTACCTATTTATCTATTTGCATGTAGCATGCTTTCAAACTGCTAGATGGCAGAAGTTGAGCAAGTGATGGGAGCTCACCCTGACACGCAGTGCTAGGAGTTGAACTGATGGAACAAAGACCATCTCCAGTGTCTTTAAGCTATTGAGCCAATGAACCTCTCTTACTTAATAATAATCAAAATAAACAACATATGGAACAAGAACTACTTTGGTATAAAAACCTCACACGGATGGAAAAGACTTCCATGTTAACAAGCAATGTCAGCAGAACATCTATGCTTGAGACAAACACTGTAGACAAAAATGAAAAAAAAAATGGAAGGGGGGGGACAAGTACAACAGGTCTTACACAAAGGAGTGGGACCCAGGCAAAGACCCCTGGAAGGCTGAAGCCACTGCAGCAGAAGAGGCTGCTGAGATCCCCGAGTCCTCTTCTGCTCCAGCATCAGCCCGTGTGGAAGGGAAGGGAGAGGGAGAACGGCCTACCTCCAGGTAGAACTCCATAGCCGTCTCGATGTTGTCTCGTTGGGCAGCCAGCTGGGCCAAGTTCTTGTAAGTTGAATATTTCAGCATCAAGCCTGGATGCTTCAACCCCTCTCTCTCATCTCCAGCTGCAACTGCCTGAAAATTGGAAGGAAGTAGAGAAAAATGTTTTGTCTGTAATGATGACTTAAATGATCACCAAATGACCTTTCATGGCTGCTCCCTGAATCCAAGATATAAAATAAGGGATCCCCAGGGAAGAGGTAGCAGATCAACGTGTTGCTGACTGACCCCTTCCTGCTCATGGAAATAGTGGAAACAGTAAGCATCTCTCTCTCTCTCTCTTTCTCTCTCGCAGCTCCATTTGTGTGATCAGGGGATGTGTGCCCCTGCCACTTGCACAAATGGAGTAGCGTGTGTGTCTGCCACTCACACGGAACCATCCCTCTCTCTCCCTGCCGGGCCGCCAAGTCAGAAACTTGGGGACCGCTGCATTAAAAGATCTTCACTGGCAGCAGATCAAAGACACCATCTCCCAATTAGACCAAGAAGCTTCCCCCCAGCCCCGCATCAAGCAGAAGCAAGAGGGACATCCCTTCTTCACTAACTTCGCGCAACAGACGAGTCTCCAGCAGTTCGTGGTAGGCCTTGGCCGACTCTTCAAAGAGGTCATGTTTCTGAAGGTCCAGCGCTTGGTGATAGAGGGCAAAGGCTTCTGCTTCCTAGAGAGCCAGAGACACAGTGTGCTTGATTAAATACCCCACTCCAAAAAAAGAACAAGGCTCCTGCAGTTCTGAAATCTTAGGAAGACATTAATTTAAGCAGCTTAAAATGCTCAAAACAAACACACACTTTTGCGAGTCTTGCTCAGTGATGAAAGGCAATAGGGCTATTCTTTCTTTCAGGGCTCTACTCTGTTTCAGAGAAGGTGCCTGGGAACCTGGGCATCTTTCAACTGCTGAGCATCTACTGAATTTTCTTCCAGATCTCCCCCATGTTTAGCAAGACAGCAATACAACACTCCCTTCCCTCCCCCTGCACAAATCACACCATACTGGTAACTTGCTTTCTGGCTTTTATAAGATTTTTTTTCTTCCAATGCAGCTGAGAAAGTACAAAGGTATTTCTTGTTGGTTGGTGGGTTTATCAGAGTATGATACTTATGCCTTTTTGTTTCTGGAATTTCAGAATGCATTTTAAAATGCCATATGATTCTTTGTTGGCTAGCTGGGGGGCGGGCGTGCATGCTACAGTTCAGTCAATGTGCACAGTGCAACAATGCAAGATTGAATTTGTCGGTTCAAGTTGCTTGCTGCAGTTCAGGTTCTTAGTATTTTAAGAAAAACAATGAGTCATTTTGCTGGTCAGAGGATGTAATTTATTATTAGTATTTTATTTCTGTGCGTTGAGACTGTATGTGCTACTAGCCAGGGAAAAAGAGTTTGTGTTAAAATATTAGAGAGGAAGGAAGGAAACAACCCATCTTCTTGGTTGCCTTCAATGTTAGGTTGAGAAGATTTACACAACTTTCCGTAAAATATTTTTAAAGAATCAGAGCTGTGTTTTTGGAAGGTCTGAAATATATTGCCTGCTCTCCTGTCCTTCATGGGGGAGTTAACTGACTTGCAGGGAATGTCTGTTGTGAGAGGAAGGTGTCTGGGTTCCTTTGGGAAGAAAAAAAGCTTATCAGCCACAGCAGAGGTGCCCAACCTTTTGGGCACCAGGGACCGGTTCCGTGGAGAGAGGTTTTTTCCGTGGACCAGAGAGTGCATAACCATGTGCATAACCGTGTGCTGCCTGCATCCCGCGGATGGGGCTTTGCTTGTTTGTGCGGACTGGTTGCTGGCATGCCGCAGGCCGGTACTGGTCCATGGACCGGGGGTTGGAGACCCCTAAGCCACAGCATCTCCATAGGGCAAAGGCAGAGGGACACCCTTGCATTCAAAGCTCTCTTTGTAGGTGGGCCCCCTGCCTATCATCGGGATCCTGTGGCAAAAGGGGGGGAGGGGGAGCAAGAGACTTTTTCACAGCTGTCACATCAAAATGTTTGGAACTGTGTTTGACCAAACATGGAATGCCTAAAAGTGTGGTGCTGCACACAGGCAACCAAAATGTTTTAATAGAATATTCTAGGCAGGATGTTTTGCTTTTAAGTTGAAACAAAACCCCTTTTCTGTTTTCTGCACAGCTCTTACTTTCACTATTAATCACTAATCTATTGTACTAACGGTTAATTTGACCAAAAATCCCAAACTCAGGATGTTGGTATGAGAGATATATTTATTTGTTAGCTTATCAATAAACCCAGGAAGGCAAACAGATATATGTTAACCCTTTTTATAAAAATGATATTTTATTAATAAAATGCAATGCTGTTGCATTTTATGTAGGATAAATTTTAAATTCTCCAGCCCCAGACTGTAGAAGACAGAAGATGTACAGACAAGATACGCTAAGGAGATTCTTCAGAGTCCTCAGATCAAAGGGAACAAACTACATCTAACATTTGAACATGAGTTTTATATGTTCTTCAGTATCAGGACCTCAGCTCAAAAACTTGAAAAATCTAAAAATGTTTTTTCAGGCATAGCAGAAAAATGGCACAATAGCAACCCACAAGCCATGCAGAGAGTGGACACCGTAAAATAGAAGAAGTCAGATGGCGTGATATACCAGTTAATTAATAATATAAGAAATAAAACATAAAAAATACAACAGAAAGTCAATAAAAACCATACTACATTACTCAGAATTAAGACTAATTTTAAAGAAAGCAAACATTGACTAGACAAAATAATTCCTTACATTTGATAAAGAACCAGCTTATAAACAGAAACCATCTGAGCTCTGTTTTTCCAATACAGAACAATGATCTGCTTCATTTGCTCCAAGTTGGATAAATCCATAGGGGTAAATTCCAAATCTGGGGTACACAGTTCAAAAGTACATTTATATATCTAAACCGAATTATCTTAGTATCACCATATTAACAAGCTTATAGACTTTTGGACACCAGGGACTGGTTCCATGGAGAGAGATTTTTCCGTGGACCGGAGGGGGCATGGTTTCATGTGCTGCCTGCATCCCGTGTGTGCACAAATGGGGCTTTGCTCATTTGCGCAGCCCGGTTTCTGTTGTGCAGCAAACCAGTGCCGGCTCACAGCTTGTGGGTTGGAGACCTCTGTTATAGACAGTAAACCAGAATACAGATGTGGTTAAAAGTTTGCAGAGATCCTTTTGAATTTTCATTTCTTCTGCTTAAATGTGACCTAACACATGGTCTGTTCTCCACACATCTTAAACTAGATAAAGAGAATTCAATTAAACAAATGAGGCAAAAGCATTTTACTTGTTCATTTATTGAGCAAAATATGTTTTTGGCTTACTTGTTTAATTGGTTCTCTATATGTAGTTTTAGGATCACATTTTAAATTATATTTATGCAGAAAGATGGAAAATTCAAAAACTTTCACAAACTTTCCAGCACTACTATACAGGTGGTCTTTGTCGTGGATGAGAAATCAGGAACCAGGATAGAGTTCAAAAGTACTACAAGTTTATTATATGCTACCTGTACACAAGAATCTAAACTACTAATGACAAGGCAATTTGGTGCCAGGTAAGAGTCTGGCTGGACTCAGATCTTTTACAGGGGCGTAGAGATGCCAAACTGATGAGTTTGACCCCACTCTCCTCCCCCCCCCCCGGCTCAACCTGCTCATCTCCTACAGACCTGGACTTACTGGCCTTGCAACGGACCTACCTGGGGGCTACTTATGGCCCAGATTTATTTACTTCCTGTTTTTGGCAAAACCATGCCCGTAGCAAACTATTGGTTTGCTTAATGACCACAGTGTTCACTTAACAACTGCAGTGGCCACTTTATGACTGCCACATTCACTTAACAATTGCCACAAAAATAGTTGGAAAAATCTGGTCAGTCACATGGCCATCCTCTTTTGCTACTGTCACAACTTATAATCGCGATGGGCAGGCTCCATTATGGTCTTAAGTTGAGGATTATCTATAAATCATTACTAAAACAAATCAATATCATATGAATACATACTTTCTCATTCATTTTATATTTCCAGCATAACTAAATCAATAGGCTCTTTTAAAATCATCTCTATAGAGTCCAATGGATATGCGCAGAAAGTTGTGGTGGCAAGGAGCAAGCAGACGACCAAGTCTCATCCTATCACATCTGTCACCAGGCCACGGCTATCTGGGCTAAAGCAGCCATTCCCTCCCTTCTCAGACCCTGGGATATGCGCTCTACTGATTTTATCATTGATCTTCCACCATGATCACTTTTCGTTGTCACGTAAACAAATGGTTTTACCGAGTAAAATAAGTTATAAATAATAAAAATTCTCTAGTGTGTTGAAAGACCTAGTACAAAAATCGACCTCATTTTGGAAAATCCAAGATTAGATTTTGTATACTAGAACCTTTATTTCACTCTCGGTACTAGGTACCAGATAGATCTGGGTACTAGGTACAGATAGATCTGGAGTGGTTCTCAACCTGTGGGTCGGGACCCCATTTGGGGTCGATTGACCATTTCATGGGGGTCGCCAAGCAAGGCTGTCCGCCATTTTTTTCCCCTTTTCCGGCGGGTGCCTTACCTCCCTTGGGCTGGGCCAGCTGGTGGTCGGCCTGCTCCGTCTCTGCCACTTGCCAGCTACACCTCGGCCAGCGCAGGGGGGCGGAACCACGCATGCGCGGCGCTCCCGGGCAGGGAAAGTCCTCGACTTACGACCGGTTGGGTAGTCCTCGACTTACGATCGGTTTAGTCCTCGACTTATGACCGGTTTAGTCCTCGACTTACGACCGGTTGGGGGGTCGCGGCATTAAAAAGGTTGAGAACCACTGATCTAGACCCATACCAGTCGGGTTTCAGGCCGGGGCACAGCACGGAAACGGCATTGGTCGCGTTGGTTAATGATCTCTGGAGGGCCCGGGACAGAGGGTATTCCACTGTCCTTGTTCTTTTGGACCTCTCAGCGGCTTTTGATACCGTAGACCACGGTATCATGCTGCGGCGTCTCGGTGAGTTGGGAGTGGGAGGCACCGTTATGCGGTGGTTCTCCTCCTTCCTCACTGACCGTACGCAGTCTGTATTGGCAGGGGGACAGAGGTCGACCCCAAGACCCCTAACTTGTGGGGTGCCTCAGGGGTCGGTCCTCTCTCCCCTTTTGTTCAATATTTATGTAAAGCCGCTGGGGGAGATCATTTGTGGCTTTGGGGTGGATTTCCATCAGTACGCTGATGACACTCAGCTGTACATCTCCACCCCAGGCCACCCCAACGATGCCCTTGACGTGATGGCCCGTTGCCTGGAGGCCGTACGGGTCTGGATGGGGAGGAACAGACTCAGGCTCAACCCTTCCAAGACCGAGTGGCTGTGGTTGCCGGCGTCTCGGCATAGTCAGCT
>NW_015387408.1:33611-45495 GCF_001527695.2 Protobothrops mucrosquamatus
AAATAAATAAATAAATAAATAAATGGTTTGAAAGACATTCTCCCCCCATCCAGCCTCTACAGTAACATGTAATCAGAGAAGCTAATGAATAACCGGAGCAATACTTGGGGTGTCTATAAAAGTAGCTTCTGGCTGACCGCACTTGGGGGCATAGGGAAAATATCCAAATGTCTACATATTTTATAGGCAGCAATCATTAAACAATCGATACAACGTATCTGCTAAGGTTCACCAGGCTGACGGGCAAGACCTCAGCAGACGTTTCCTGGCATTCAACCGGCACGGCTTCCCTGAGTGCCCAGACGCGGCACCCAGCAAGGACCCTGGCTGCCTGCGAGGAAGAATCCGCCACCCCAAATAAAGGGGCGCTTTCAGTCCGGGCGCCCTTCGGCCCAGAGCCTGCCCGGCTCTTCTCAGCTAGAGCCTGCCCGGGAGGGCCGCCGCCACGTCGTTACACGACTTCCAAATCTCTCTGCCTCCGAGGCCGGCCCGGGCCAGGCAGCGGGGGGGGGGCAGGGGGAGGGCCGCCGGCCGAGTCACCTGCGCTTCCTTGGTCTGCGACTTGTGGCTCTTGAGGGTCCCCTCGGCGGCGTCGTCGTCCTCCACGGCCGAGCTGGCGTTGAGCGCGGCGATCCGGATCTGCGGAGAGAGAGCAGCGCTCAGCCGCGGAAGCCCCCCTGGAGCCCCTTCGGACCCCCCGCCCTCCCCCCGCCCCCCCCCGCCCCGCGGCCCCGGGAGACACGGACCATGCTGGCCGGAGCCGGGACCCCACAGCCACCGGCGCGCCACCTGGCAGCAAAGCGGCCGCCTATTGGCTGCCGGCTACCCAACCGCAGTGCCAGGGGCGCGGCCGGGCCAAGGGTGGCCCGCCCCTTCCGGTCTCGGCCGCTCTCGCCGCGCCGCTCAGCTGCCCCGCCGCGTTCGGCTCTTCGGAAGGCTTCGGGAACGCCACTCGCGCCGTTGAGTTTGATTTATTGAATGTTATTAATAAAGTTCCTATTTTATTCAAAGCAATGCAAGGGCAGGTATTCCAAATACTCGGAATAGTTTATTATAAAGATAAAAGGCGGAGCGAGGCCCCTCCCCCCGGAGAGGGAGGGCGGGGCGAGAGGGGGTGGGTCCTCCCCCTCCTCCTCCGCCCCCCCTTCCTCCCCACAAGATGCCCTTCGTGGAGCTGGAGACGAACGTGCCGGAGGCGCAGCTGCCCCGCGACCTGCCCGCCCGGCTGAGCGCCGCCGCCGCCGACATCCTGGGCAAGCCGGAGGAGGTGCGCGGGGGCGGGGAGGGGCCGGGAGGGGGGCGGAGGGCTCTCCCCTCTCCCCCCCCCACCCGGCTGACGGCCCGCTTCTCCCCGCAGCGCGTGGCGGCGACGGTGCGGGGCGAGCTGGCGATGGCGATGGGCGGCTCGGCGGCGCCGGGCGCGCTGCTCTCCGTCTGGGCGGTGGGCGCGGTGGGCTCGGCCGAGCAGAACCGGAGGCACAGCGCGCGCTTCGCCGAGTTCCTGGGCCGCGAGCTGGGGCTGGGCGCCGACAGGTGAGGCGGGCGGCGGGCGGCGGCGCGGGCGGCGGGGGTCGGGCGAGGGGCTCCGGCCTGACTCTGCGCTCCCCCCGCAGGATCCTGATCCGCTTCCAGCCGCTGGAGCCCTGGCAGGTGGGCAGGCAGGGGACGGTGCTGACCTTCCTGTGAGAGCCGGCAATAAAGCGCTGCGCCCACCGCGCCTCCGCCTCTTCCTCGGGGCCGCGCCGGGCGGGGAGGTCGCCGAGGCACTCCGCCCACCCGCCGGGCCCTGCCCGACAGCCGCCCTGCCGTCCTTCAGCCTCGGAAAGGACGGAACCCGGGGCCGGGCTGGGGAGGGTCCCCGTCCCTGGGGCTGCTGGGCCCGGCTGGCTTCCCCTGGAAAAGGAGGCCGGGAAGAGGCCGAGGCCTATGCGGCCTCTCGGCTTCCAGAGCCCCGAGAAGGCTGGGGCACCGGGGTCTCAGGGGGACGGGACCCGGTTCATCCGGTGGCAGCCGGCCGGGGTCTGAAAAGAAGGGGATTCCCGGGGGGGGGGAACGGCCTCTGCGCTCCCGCGCTGCCCTTGGCCCCTCCGCGGCCCAGGAGAGACCGAAGTCCCGGAGGGTGCAAAGGCGGGCGGTGGGCCAGGGCCCAGGCGTGCAAAGGGCAGATGCCCCGTTGCGGGTGTGGCCGGGACCCGCCGAGGAGGGGCGCGGGGTCTCCCGCGTGGCCCCTTCCCCTCAGCCTTTGAGGCTCTTCGGCTCTTCCCTCTTGGGACAACTTGGGTTTACCCCAAAGAAGAGGAGAGCGGCCCTTGGATAGTTCATGGGGGAAAGGGCGTGTGTGTCTGTGTGGATCCTCTTTGACAAATCAATTTCATTTATTATGGGTTTTAGCCATCAAAAATCCCTCTGATCCCTTGAAGTCTAAAGTTAGCAGCGGTTATCTTTTCCTCTCTGTAACAGAATGCAAAGAGGGCCCCCAGCTTCTTTGCTTGCCTGTTTTCCAGTTTCAGGAGGAGAGAGAAACTGGGACCGATTACCTGCCCTCATAGCAACCCTGAGCCTAAACTAAACAACATACAATTTAAAAACAACAACAGCAACAACCTGGCTTTGCAGCTCCATTTTCCTCCCTTGCAAGAATTGGCTTTTTCTGTCACTAGTTTCTGCTTTTATAGTTATTGATTCACCAAAGTATTTTTCCTCTTACTTCTGGACTCCTAAGTTTGTTCAAGAACCTTTGGTAAAGGACTTTGAAATTAATTCAGTAATGTCTCTTGGGTTGCACTTGGGTGCTCTAAAAATAACACTAAAAATTTAGTGAGTTAGATCTTCTAACTGCAGAAGCCACTGACTTTTTAGCTTGATAAAAATTTCACCTTTTTCCATCAGTCATACTTGGATTCCTGCTTAATCAGTGAAGTGCCTTTCTATGTCTCTTTCGTAGAGGTAGTTTAAAGGCAAGGAACATCTCCCCCCCCCCAGGACCAGCAACTTCATATTTGATCTATAAGAACTCCAAGCAGAGCGCCATGCAGATGTGGTGGCCTTACTGCTAAATTAAAAATAAACTGAAGAATTTGTTGGCTCTCTGTGACTCCCCTGTTCAGACTCTCTTTTTGATAAGCTGTGCTTCAGCTCTCTAGGCAGAGATCCAAGGGGGATCCTAGCCTAGAGCAGGCCTGAGCTCTGGGCAAAGTTGTGGAAGAAACATCTGTATTGTTTTCATCAGCTTCACCATACCTCCTACGGCCTGTAAAGATCCTTGCTTCGTCTATACCTTCACCTGTATACCTGTTGCCTACCTTGCCCTACCACAGCAGAACAGGAGGTTTAATAGCTTGGATGAATGCATGCTCACTGGGGGGAAGGGGAGATGATGGAAAGTGGGAGAAGCTGCACTGTGGGTGAGATTGGTGGGCAGGGATATTTCAGTGTTTTATAAGGCCACAGATGAGAGGTGGGGGTTGCATTTTTAATTTTCATTTGTTTCCTGCTGTAGACTGGTTGCTAAACCATGCCACCATTTTTCAGAAATCGCAACAATATTTGCCAGGAATCAAGGTTACATCAAACTCCTAGGAGCTTGTGCAGTGGGGGCATAGATTGCCCTCTCCTGTCTTAAAGGTGCAGGTGCATAGTTTGGCATACTTTGAAGTGGGCTAGATTATTCTACATCACATATTTCCTCAAGGGCCTTGCTGGGCTGAGGGGCCATTGCCACCTTAATCTCATTGGATCGCTGCTGCTTGATAGGAAATATCCTTTTATCTAAACAGCTCAGCAGAGATGTGGCCAATCTGATCACACAGAAAATCGGATCCGTTCATTCCCCGTCCCAGCACCAAGCCTTGAAAGCTGCCTTGGGCTCAGGGCCTCTGCACCCCTCCAGATGCCCTCATCCCGAGAGAGAAGGGGGCTCCTTGCCAGCTGACGGAGGCTCTTCTGGAGAGTCTTCCTGGGCCAGTTGATGCAAAAATCTTTTGGAGTTAGAACTTGGGAGCTACTTGTTCCACTGTGATTTTATGTGGTATATATTTAATATCTTATTCATCATTGGATTTTATTCTTTATTATGCTTTTACAATATGCATTTCCTAAAGAATTGTGGACACTGGACAATTGAGAATGAATAATCTGCAGTTCCAACATCTATCGATTGTTGGCAAAAGTGCTTGATTCCTTCTCAACCTATGTTGCAGGCCTCATTCAGAATCTGGGCTTGCACGGGGGGGGGGGGCAGTTGGTCAGAAGCCCCTGATGAAGATGTCAGTATACTTATGCCAAGCGGAATTATTCCAGGGCCACCCCTGGTTGAGGTGAGCCGGCTAAAAGGAAAGGGGCTTGGAGGGGCATTGGAAGGGGGGGCAGGATGCAAGGGGCATTGGAAGGGGGGGGCAGGATGCAAGGAGAGATCGAAGGGAGGGGAAGCCCCACTGATCTATTTCCATGTTTATTTTAGCATCTTCAAGAGCAGGGGCTTCATCTGTGCTTTCAGGGGGGGGTCGATGACGATGCTCTTCAGTTCCTGGGGGTTCAGGATCCGGCTGTGGGCGTCCGTGAAGAGGTCCTTCCCCAGTGTCAGCTCCACCCTTTTGCGCCACTCCTGGAGTTTGGGGCGGCCCTCGAGGATGTCGCAGCCGGCTCCCAAGGGCTGGAGGAGGCACAGTGGTTGGCAGGGCTCTGTTTTGGCAGACCCTGGGGTCTCCTTTCAGAGGGCAGCTGCTAGGGAAGGGGCCTTACTTGCATCAGCTCCACAATGGCCACCAGGTCGGCCAGGGAGATTTCTGGGCCGATGAGGAAGGGCTTGTCCTGCAGGAACTTGTCCTCCAGCTTCTGGATGGCGAGGTTCAGTTCCTCCATTGCTTCATAGAGCTTCTCTGGGGACACTTGATGGCCCACAAAGAGCGGGATCACCACCTGCCCCACAGAGATGTGCAGAAGAGGGGGAGAGTGCCTGGCTTTATTTGGGCAGGCGCCAAGGGAGCTGTGGAGGCCCTGGGCTGGGGCTGGGGAACCCCGAGGAGGCTCTTGCCAGGTTGACTGTTTGGGTCCTTTGTGGTGTCTCCCTTATGTGAGGACAATGCCAGGAGGAGTTGCTGCCAGGAGGAGATGGGCCCTGGCTGACCTGGTCCTTGCATTGGCATGTCTGCATCAAGGTGTGCTTGGGGGGACCCGCAACACCCCCAAATGATCTACTGCTGAGGGTGGCGAAAGGAAGTGGATCACTCTGGAGGCTAGTGGCTTGCTCAGTTGAGGCCAGAGCTGGCACGTTTACCTGGCAGAGTTGGGGGTGGCCTGGACATTACTACCAGCAGCCTCCCTCAAGGGCAGCACAACTTGCTTTATGCCCATGCCATATGGAAGGAATGACTCTGTCCTCTGGAAGAAGCTTCATTATATCCATGAGTTGCCAGCCATCCCCGAACTGGCTGGGGCACGTGGAGGTTGCATCTCCACTGCTACCCTTTGGCTCCCTGTCTTCTCCTATGAGGGGCTGTCCTCCCCCACCCCCCACCCGGTCTCTGCCTCTCACGCCCCTCCAGCGGATTTGGTGGGGAAAGCAGCATCTCCAGGTGCCCCCCTCCTTGAGCCAGGCCTCCCCTTCTCTTGGGACGTTGGAGGCTGTGCAGGGCCAGCATGGGAGGGGGGCTGCACCACCAGTGAGCAGGAGGCCCGATCTTACCTTGAGCCAGAGGATCTTGGATGTGCCGACCCGAATGGTGCTGATCTGCCAGGCTAGGTACTCATCCACACGGGCTCTCTTCTTCATATCGGGTGGGTACCAGTAGCTGGGAGTGTTGTATTTCCGGGTTAGGTAGAGAAGGATGGCTGTGCTGGTGGGCAGAAAACAAAGAGCCAAGGCAGGAAAAAACCTTGCTTTGAGGCACTTAAGAGGTCATCAAGCTATGGCCGCACATGCTGAGCGTGGGATTGAGGGCTTGCTTGGGTGCCAGGCCATTATCCTTGCCACTCCTCTGTGTAAAATTCCATCCATTATATTCAGCCAGACATTTGGACTCTGTTCCTTCTTTGGGACTAGCCCCCTTACAAGCTCGGCCACCGTCCCCTCAGTGGCCTCTGCTGGATTTGGCCTCCAAGAGAAGGAGAGCCATCCCAGAGCGCTTCCAGGCACTGCCCTCTCTCCATTGGGCCGTCTTTGGTTGTTCTCTTTGGGAAGTTGGGTCAGCACAAATTGCCCCAGTGGGAGGCAGTCACACACCCTTCCTCTTTCTTTTGGGTTTCCCCCCCCCCCAAGCATGACTTTGATGCACATACCCCAACCTTGCTAAGGCAAAGCCAAACAGGCTTGACTCGGCTCCCAGCATTTCTGCCTGGTTTGCATGCTCACCCAGATCCGAGCCACGGCTGGCTCTGCTGGAGCGAAGGCCAGACTTCCTACTGCAACAGCTGACCAGGTGCTCAATGGCTGGGACTGCTGCCATGGGCAGGTGTCATCTCCCCTCCCATCATCTCAGCCCCTCCTTGGAATTAGCAGAAGCAGACCAGGATTTCATCCCTTTGGCCTCTTGGTCTAGCTTTTGGTTGGCTGGAACCCGGTTAGCATGCAGCTAGGACTGAAAACTGGGCCTTTGGCTGGGTGTCCAGGAGGCCAGCAGGGAACCCTGAATCAGAGGGAGCCTCTTGTGCTTCTGACTCTCAACCTGCAGGTGCCGCTGTCACCAGCCCAGCTGCAATTGAAAGGAATTTTTTATTCCAGCCAGAGGGTGCAGATCCAGCTGCTTTTCCACTGAGCCAATAATGCTGCTTTGTTCTCCTGGGGATATGAAGGCAACTAGCTTTCAGTTGGTCCAAGTGGGCGCGGCTGCTCTTCCTAGCTCCTAAGGCTTCCCCCCTCCTCATCAGGAGTCCTCACCTCTCTTCTAGGATGAAATCTCCATCCTTCAGGACAGGCACTTTTCTTAGGATGTTCACCTTGTTAAATTCCTCAGTGAAGTGTTGCCCTAACATTGATAAACCACGTCAGCCAAAAAGAAAACTCCACAACCCAAAGTAAAATGGGCTTTCCACACACATCCCTCCGTTTCTTAGCTGAGCTCAGTCCCCAGAACTAACAGCTCACAGCCCGGGTGCCAGGAGAGGGGTGTAGCAGGGGCTCCGGGTGTTTCCCTCCCCAAAGCCTCCAGGCTCTCCAGAGGTGCTGGGGGGACTGTTGGGAGGAAGCCCTTTCTCTGTGGCCTCCACCCTGATATCTGTGCTCAAGAGGACTCTGAAAACACCAGGGCCGAAAGACCTCTGATGGCGCCAAGATCTCAGAGAACTTTCAGGCTGCTCGTCCACCCCTCTGGTGCCTCAGGATGGGGCAGCTGGAATCTGCTCCATGGGGAGGACAGGATGTGGCCTCCCTCAGCGTGGTCAAGGCACAAAGCCTGGTTCCCCCAACTGGGAAGAGGCCTGCAGATGTCCCTCCTGTCCTGCTGGTCACCTCTGAAACTTCCTGGAGGTGGGGAGCCTCCAGAAGATTGGGGAGAAGGAGAGGGGCAGGAGAAAAGGGGGCTACAGGGGAACTCCCCCCCCTCCACCTTTCAGCATGTCAACGGGCTTCATCATGAAAGGGATGTTGTTCTTTTTGGCGAAGATGTAGACTGCCCTGCAAGGCTGGGAAAGCAGGTCCAGGTAGAGCTCCAGCACCATCCTGAGGACCAGCCGCAAGGTGGGCGGCACCAACGGAAACCTCAGGCATCCGATTGGCTGACGGAGCAAGTGGGCCTGTGGCCAATCAGGCCAAGCCTTTGTCTGAGCCACCTGGTGGGCAGCCCTTAAATGGGCCATGGCTGCAGCCGCTCTCGTGGCCGGGGGTGTGAGGGGTTTGGCATCCGTCCTTGTCCAGGGTGGGACGGAGTCCAGTGGATGTGGCAGCAGTGCCCAATTTGGGCCCTTCCGCTGCCAGGGCCACAGCCATGTGTGTGGCACAGGAGAGAAAGCCTGTCACTTTCACCTTCCCACAAGAAGTGGGAAACCGACAATAGAAACGGCGGCTTTACTGAAGCATTTGGGGATCCCGGCTCTCCTAAAGCGAATTCCTCTCCAGCCATCAGTTTAAATCACATTTTCAGTCAACCTGAAAGGTTAGTTTCATAGCTAACCTGAGTGCTATGCTGACCTGTTTTTCTGGGTTCACATAATACACTAAACCAAAACATTTAAATCCAAGTTAACGCTAACCAAGCTTGGCATGCTGTGAAATGAGTTAATTTAACCAATCTGTTAAGTCTGTTCCTCTGCGCTGTGGAAATGAGGCTGTTTTGTCAGTTGGAAGGCCTGCAAAACTCCAATCTTCACGTGTTGCCCCCCCAAAGTGCCATTAAGGGGGTGGGAGCCCATTGGGGGGTGGGAGCCGGCAGCAGCAGTTGGAGCAGGCAGCTGAGTGAAAAGTACTTACGACCATAATTGCGCCCAAAATTTCTGTTGCTAGTTGAGACAGTTAAATGAATTTTGCCCCATTTAATGATTTTACTTGCCAGAGTTGCTAAGTGAATCACTGTTAAAGTAAATAACACGGTCATTAAGTGAATCTGGCTTCCCCACTGACTTTGCTTGTCAGATCGCCAAAGGGGATCCTGTGATACTGTCATAAATACATGCCAGTGACCAGGCACCGATTTTGATCACGTGGCTCTGGGGACGCTGCAGCGGTTGTGTGAAAAATGGCCATAGGTCAGTTTTTTCAGTGATGTTGTAACTGAACGGCCACTAAATGAATTGTTGTAAATTGAGGAATACCCTGTCCCTGTTGGCATCAACCCCCTTTTGCCTCCAAATGCCTTGTAACATCCAACACTGCACGTAACTTCAGGTCAAGTGGAAAAAATGTTACGTGGTTGTTACGTCTGAGTGTTTGTCGTATGGTTGCAGGTCTGCTTGCCTTTGCACTGACTTGCCATGGCTCTTACCACAAAGCTATCCAGGTGCATCTGAAGAGGACATTTCTCATCAGCCAGGCTAAACAGAACTGGGGGCGGAGAGAGACTGGCTCAAGGTCACCCAGCTGGCTTTCCTGCCTAAGCAGGAGCAGAACCTGGGTTTCCCTGCACCCAGTCCAGTGCCTTAACCACTATACCACGCTGCTTCTCCAAGTAGAAATAGGAATTGTTTACTTCGGGACTGCAAAGCTGCTACCAAGCTGGAATTGGCAAGGAAGATGACCTAGCTGAGCAGAGCCTAGACAGGCCCGGGCCTAGGGAGAAGGCATGGGGGGTAGGAGGGCTCCAGGGACAACCATCTTTCCAGGACCCATCGTCTTCGGCATTGAGCATCTCAGGGCAGGAGTAGAGAAAAGAGGGAGGCGGCTTTGGAGCAGGTGATCACAGGAGGCTCCCGGGAAGGAGACCCGGTGGCCCCTGCCCCTTTCTGACTTGGGTGGGGCACAAACCTCACTACCCCAGGAGCCTCTCAGCTCTACCAGCTTCCTTCGTCTGGGCAGAGGAGCGGACTTGCTGCCCTTCTGCCCATTGTTTAGCCATGCGTTTTCCTGGGGGTGGCTAAAGGGGCTCGTGGCGAGGAGTCTGGAGTCTTTGTGGCTCATCCTGGCAGGCAGAGTCTCCAGGGGTCAGGAGAACTCCAGCATAACAGTGGAGCTCTTGCAAAGGCTGTGGGGCGCCTTCTGGAAGCCTGACAGGGCTTTCGCCAGGAGAGCCTCTGGTGGGCACAATTCTAAATGAAAAGTTAACAAGTCCAGAGATGGAGAGGTGACCAGCCATGCTAGCCTCTCTTTTGAAATTCTTTTACTCATCTCAGCATCTTTAACAAAACGGGGGCCAGTTGCTCCTTCAGCTGTGGACTGATCTGGATGGCGCTAAGTTTACTAATGTTCAGGATCAATTCATGTGCTTGCAGGAAGAGCTCCTTCCCAATCACATCTTCCGTCCTTTTACGCCATTCGGCCAGTCTGGGCCTATCCTTGAAAATGTCGCATCCGACGCCCACAGGCTGCAGAAACAGAGAAGGAAATGCAGAGGTTGGCAAATGGCGGCATCAGATCAGCTGGCAGAAGATCAGGGCCCTCCACACAGATGTCCCAGCTGCCTAGCCTAGGCCACCGAGTCTGCTCAGGCTCCACAGGCTGCGGCCCTGCCTCTGGCTCCCCCAGGGTGCCTGCCCCCGCTTCTTGTCCCAGTGGAGCTGATTCTGGGACAGAAGCGCCTCTGGGGTGGCTCTGATGTGGACCTCTCTGCCTGGAGGCTGCTCCTGCTGTCGGGAAGGGAGGGGACACCCTCTGAGGGCAGCTGGTGATGCCCCTTCACAAGTCAAGGAGGGCAACGGGCAGAGGAAGAGGAGAAAGAGCCCCTAGCAAGAAAATGGCCAGAAGAAACCTGGCTAGTCCAGACTAGGATTATAACCCGCTCAGACAAGACCCTTCTGGGGTGTTATGAAGATAAAGGGAGGGAGTGGGAAGCTCATTCAGACTCGCCAAGTTCTGATCCTCTGGCCTTGCAATAAAAGTGGTCTCAACATGCAGGGCTTTGATTTCCTAGTCTGGTCTACCTGGAAGGGCAGGTGATGTGCACCTGGGGAAGCCCCACTGCATCTTTGATAGGGAGGAATCAGATGCGGGGGGGGGAACGAGGGCCCAGCGCTCTCAGGGTCACCTGCATGAGATCCACGATAGCCACCAGGTCCGCAAGAGAGACTTCGCTGCCCACCAGGAAGGGCTTGTCCTGGAGAAACAATCCCTCAAACTGATCCAAGGCTGCGGTCAGCCCGTCCATCACCTCCTGCAGTTTCTCTGGCGGGAGCGGCTGGCCCGTGAAGAGTGGGATCAACACCTGCATCAGAGGGAGGAGACCGGTGATCCCTACCAAAGAGCAGCCCAGGCCCACCTGGGAAGGGGAAGATGGAGATCGGGGTCAGGGCATCAAGGGAAGGATCAGATGGGTCTTCTCACACCTGCTCAGTTCAGAAACCGAGGACCCTTTAATTTCCCCTCAACATGGAGGAGACTGACCAAGCAGAACAGTCCACAGAAACACTAGCAAATTCCTTGTCAGAAACATTTGGAAATGAATCCAAACATACTAAAACTACCCTATTGCAAAGCCCTTCTGTCATTTGGGAGAGAGTCTTCGTGTGGGAGATAATTTCACCTGGAAAAGGGCAGATGCGGGCAACCAAAATGATTGAGGACCTGGGATAAAAAGTAAAACACTGGGACACAAGGAAAAGACTGAATAGTGTGCAGGATTCTAGGAAAGTAACCCTCTTCTCTTTTCCCCCAAAGCCCTGTTTCCGTTCCCTTTTTGCCTGCCCCTTTCCCTCCCCTCTCTTTTCCTTTCCTCCTCTTTTATCTAGTTAGGGTAAAGTGAAGCTCCTGGCCTTCACCTGTCACCTGCCTGGGCATTTGAGGATTTCCCCCCCCCCACTCTCACCCCCAAGGAAAAGGCCTTATACTCCTCCCAGGTGGTTCCATTTTCTGAGCCAGAAATACATGCCTCACTTGCGTTTGCTTTGGCTTAGGAAAGTAAACA
The DNA here is from genome assembly GCF_001527695.2 of Protobothrops mucrosquamatus. Classification (NCBI taxonomy): domain Eukaryota; kingdom Metazoa; phylum Chordata; class Lepidosauria; order Squamata; family Viperidae; genus Protobothrops; species Protobothrops mucrosquamatus. Next base: position 45,095 of record NW_015387408.1, read on the forward strand.
CCTGTCGCTCCTTCTGTAATCCAATTGTGCCCAAAGTCTATCCAAGAGGTGTATATACCCTCCCTGTGGATTATTTGCTCTTTTAAGCAAGAAAAACCTCATGAGTAAATGAATTGCCTACATTCGGGGCTTCAAATGTTTTTTCCCCCTTAATAGTAGCAAAAGTCAAAGAGCTGGCATTACCTTACAGGATGCAAATTTGATGAAACGGATTAAAGATCAATCTCAAGCTCATATTAAAAGAATTTATAATGTATTGATTGAGTTGGATTCAGAAACAGAATTGGTTAAGGATTGTATGATAAAATGGGCGCAAAATATACAAGAACCAATTTTATTGGACACATGGGAGATAATTTGGGTTAGAAATGTAAAATTTACTCAAACTCAAAATTTAAGGT
>NW_015387408.1:45595-54317 GCF_001527695.2 Protobothrops mucrosquamatus
ATTTGGTGGACATGTAGGGAAGTTAAAGCATTTTGGATTAAGATATGGTGGAATACTCAAAATATTTTTAAGAAAAAGATAAAGTTTAAGCCGCAGATATTTTTGTTGGGTATTATGGAAGACTTGGATGCAAAAGAAATGGAATTGATGTTGAACTTTATAACTGCTGCAAGACTATTAGTAGCTCAATATTGGAAAATGGAACGTTTACCTACTATAGAAGAATGGTCACTTAAAGTCTCAAATTTAGCAGAAATGGCCAAGATTTCCGCTTATGTGAAGGATTATATTTTGGTTTGGAGAAGATGGATAGATTATATTGAGCGTAAATATGGGACTAAAAATATCATTTGGTTTTTGAGTAAATTTTAGAGTATTGTTGTGCAAAGGTTAGAATATTTTATTTAGTATTTCTAATTATTAAAGTGTTATTATTGTTTTTAATAATTGTACTGTTTAAAAGAGAGTTAAAGGAGGTTATAGATATGTTATTTTAATAGTTGATTAATGTTAATTAGAGTATGATTATGTTAACCCTGTGATTAGCACTGGGAAGTGAGGGGGGAGGGAGGGGGGTGGAAGAAGGGGAAGGGGGGGATTTATATTGTAAAATTTTATAAAATTTTCAATAAAAAAAAAATAGTAGCAAAAGTAACCAATCAAGCTGAATGAGGGGAAAATAGGAAGGGAGCTAATTTTTCAGTTAGTGGGTGAACTATGGAACTTGTTCTCCCAAGACTTCTTGTTGGAAACTGGACTGGCCAGCTTTTGAAAGCATTTAGAGAGCTCTACATAGCTGCATCCGAAACCCTTTGCACAGCTATCTGGATGCAATCTCTGCAGCAAAACTCTGGGCTCAGCTCCGCAAGCTGCAGGCTGGAGCTTCGGGGTAGTTGGCTGCCCAGGAGAGGCACCCCTAGCTCGTCCCTTGGACAAGGGTCCCCCTTTGGCACAAGGACCCCAGCTGCTGTTCCTTTCCAAAGGAGCAGAAGTAACGGGGGGCTGGCTGAGCTGTCATTGCCCAGCAGCCTCACTGAAAGAGACTTGGGACAGAGCTGCTTGCGATGTCCCCGTGGCCTTGGTGGGACCAGAATAGTGAACTATGGGAGCCTTTGGAAGGCCACCCATGCTCTGCTCTTGGGATGCTCCTGTGGAGGTTGAGTTGTCTCAGGGAGGAGAAAGCCCTTAGCACCACAAACTGTGGTGTTCCTCTGAAAGTGGATGGATAGATGGATGATCAACTTTGGCCTGCTGCCTTTTCAACATACTGGGTTCCAGGGAAGGATCTACTGAGGTCCCATCTTTGGATGAGAAACTACTGTGTTTGTGAATGCTGAACTTTGACCTTGAGCCACATGGCAGTCTGTAGTAGGATAGAGATGGGAGGAGGGGGGGAATGTGGGAAGAGACATCTAATCAACTGCCTGTAGCAATTACTATTTTGTCATCTTAATCTGTTTATTTTTTCTCTGTTTTACAAAAAATACTCTATTAACTGTACTTGATTGCTATGATTATGCAAGAATCTACATGCAAGAAATTGTTAATCACTGCTAATATGTGTGAAGAAAATTATCTCAGAATAAGATAAAATGTAAATTAATCCTTTCCTAGGAATACTGGCTTCCTAAGAAAATGTATTTTTCTTTTAAAAATCAACCTTTCCTTTGGGGCAAACCATATTCTGCATCAAACTGTTCTGGTGGGATTTTAAGAAAATCCTTTTCTTCCCCTCGATAGCATTGCATTGGGGCTCAAAGGAGGAGAACTGCCTCCACCTCATTTACAGACAGATGGGAGGAAATTCCTCTCCTGGCCCATCCCGTGGAGCGCTTCTGCTCGTAAGACCTTGAGCAGGGAAGCAAGGCAGTTGCAACATCTCGAAAGCAAAAAGGTAAAAGCAACCTGGAGAAAAAGTGAAGTATTGGGCAAACTACATCATGAAGACAGACTGGAGGTTTCAAGTACTGGGAACAGATCTTAAATCTTCTGGGTCAAGCTGAGGCTTCCCAAATCTCCAGATCCTCCTCAAATCCTCACCTTAATCCACATTGTCTTGGGAGCATTGGATCTGATGTTAGCCTGATGCCACGACAGGTATTCGTCCACCTTTGCTCGTTTCTGCAGGTCAGATGGGTACCAGTGATCTGGGGTGTTGTACTTGCGACTCAGATACAAAAGGATGGCCGTGCTGGCCACAGATTCATGGAAATCAAGGAGGAGGACAGGATCACAAAAGAAAGGCAGGAGTTAGTTTCTGCAGAGGAGGAGCTGGTGAGCAAACACAACTGAGTATGGGGCTAATTAAAGCACTTTGGAATGAGGATTGCCAAAGATGAAACAACTGAGATAAGCAAAAGTATTCTGGGCTTTCAGTTGTCCATTTGGTCTACTGAAGTTCTGCAAAACATTTCCAAATGTCTCATGTAAAATAAGGTACTACAGAGAGAGGTACGCAGGTACTGCTCCACTTCTGATGGATTCCCACCCTCTCACTGTCCAGTCTAACTCAGGAGTGAATACCTTGTTATCTGGTGTCATCTGGGATAAATGAGAAGAGACTTCCAGAATTAATGTCTTTAGCTGTAATTCCATTGTGTCCCCCCGACCCCAAACCTGCAGATGGTCCCAGCTACTTTGTTCCCTGCTGGGCCTCCTCTGACAGTTCTCCAAACATGGCTCTAGACACGGAGAAACGGGTGGGGGAAACTCTCCTTACCCTTCTGCCAAGACGAAGGTCTCGTCCTTCAAGACAGGGACTTTCTTCACCCGTGCACTCTCCTTGGGCTGTGACCCTTGAAATCAAGGCAGATATTCCACCATGAGGTCTGGGAGAGGCTAAAAGCAGAGAAGACCCCCTCTCCTTATTTCATGGCTACGTCTGTCTGGAGTGCAGAACAGAAATCTCCTTCCACCCAAGTCTTCTCTGAATTACAGCTAGAAAGATGGATTGCTAATAAATTGCACTTAAGTATCCCTCTGAGATTATAAAGTGAGCTCTGCTTTCTGCAGCTGAAATTGACTAGAAAATTGTGGTTGCTGTTAGATAATCTCAGAATTAGATACTTCTGGCAAATCTGATATGGATCAGAAATGGATGGGGGGGGGGCAACCTTTTCTCCAGCCAGGGAAGTGGTTGAACAGACAGCACAGTGATAGCCATCAACTCGCAACTTTTAAGTTACAAATGTGAGTGCAGCATCGTATTCCAGACTTTGTAGCTACCCACAGACTCACACTTTTCATGGCTCAAACAGGAAGGTTTGATCTGGGGATGGCAACATGTGTGGAAACACCAGAATGAAAGCCCCCAAAGAGAAATTCCGTGGGAACCGGTTGAGGCATTGGCACCCGAGTGAAGAAATAGGGATGAGAAGAGGGCTCACTCTGGGGCCCATCACTTTCTGGAAATTATGGGGCAGGGAACGATGTTGAGACCACCACATAGAACAACATATAGGTGTGGAGGGGCTGTCCTGCCTCAGTTTTTTGGAACCCAAGCTGACTTTGGAACCCAAGCTGAGAGGGCAGGTAAGCAAGATGGGAATGAGGAAACCACTGAAGGTTTACTTTGGAAAATTAATAATGAATGTTGTAATTTATTTATTTCTGTGCATCTCTGGTAGCAATGCAAAGATGGTAAACATCTGGTAGCAATACAAAGATGGTAAAGATCCGTTTATAAGCTGCCATGGCGCAAGAGATCCAGAATGCCCTGGACTGGGATTAGTTACAGAAAGACTATGCGGAATAAGACACTCAAAGGTGCTCGGAGCAGCCACAGAGGCAAAGTACAAGAACCAGGTCGCTTATCTTATCGGAGGGAGAACCCCGTCCAGTTTGGGTGCAGAAAAAAGCTCTTTCTGCAACTTCAATGGCCCTTTGGACCTTTCAAGCTGTATTTACACAGCAAACAGGGAACACAGCACCGCTGCAGGAGAGGTTTCAGTGAAATTGTTGGCGGCAGGCAGTTGTTTACATCTCCCCTCCCTTCCCCGGTGCGTCATCCTGGCTCTGTTGGGACACGCCATGCACACCTGAAACCCCGAAGGAGGAAAATGGTGGCAGGCATTTCCAGCAGCTGCTGGTGGGAAGATCCTGTCGGATTCCTGATGGTTAAGGCAACTCTGCAGGGGAAGATTCCTGACAATATTACATTTTGTGAACAGGTGCTCAACGATTACTCTGAAAGTGAACAGCCCCCATGTTCTCTCCTCTGCTGAGAAGTCAAAAGGTGCCCTAGTTCACAGTTCTGCCTGGGGAATGAACTGAAATTCATGCCACCCATTTGGGGAAAAAATAATCCGAGAGTGCCATATTCCAGGGCAATGAAACAGCTGCACAAGCAAACCATGCCTCAGTTTTCCATTCATATAAACCCTGAGCTCCTCTTACCTGATGGGGCTGTTGCCCCCCCTTCTGCCTCTGCTCCAGGCATCTTGGTCCCCAGGATGGAATCTGGCAAGAGGGAGGCACCACCATAGCAAAAGGTTTCCAGTGCAAGACGTTCCCTCCAGTTTGCCCCCCCCGCTCAGGCTGCTCTCCTATCACCATGTGGGAGAATCCCCTCCTGTTTCTGATGAGCCCCATGAAGGCAAGGCCCACCCAGCTGTTGCCCAGAGTGTCAAGAGGTGTCCCTGACACCCAGAGTGTCAAGAGGTGTCCCTCTTTCTCCATCCCACCCCAAGCTTAGAAAAGTCCCTCCCCACATGTCCCCGTGGGGGGCTCTCCTTACCTTTGAACAGCTCCACATTTTTCAGCTCAAAGGGAATGTGGTTCTTCTTGGCAAAGATGTAGACCGCCCGGCAGGGCTGGGACAGAAGGTCCAGGTAGAGCTCCAGCCCCATTCTTCTGCCAGGTGGACGGATGGAGTGGCCGAGCACTAGGAAGGGAGGCCTGTTCTCACATGCCTCCTTTGGCGAAAGGCTCTCCCAGAGGGGAGAGCAGGGCAAAGAGCTGAAAACTGGGAGCCGGGCCAGACCAGGTTCCGCCCTCAGGGGCAGGCAGGAACTTCTGCTTCCTTTTGGAAAAGCAAAGACCAAAACTCTTGTGGGGACAAGGGAATACTAACGGGGCAGAGGAGAAGGAAGTCTGGGGAAAGCAGCTCACAATGACCCACTGTGAGGTTGGGGGGGGGTCATCTCAGGCGGGTGTTACAAGAGAGATTTCTTATTTGTGGCAAATATTACGTACTGTTCAAAGTGCCAGTGCTTAGTTGGCCTTATAAATCCACACACTTTAAGCCCCAATTCACAATGGATGTTACAATAAAATAAACATAAACTTAATATTTGTCCTCACATGGTACTGGATTTGGGTTAATATGCTTGCATCAAATGGAAGACTTAGTAAGATCTTGGCAAATAGCTTGAAGTGAAAAAAAGATGAAAATTGTTAGATGGGAATGATAATTTTATTAACAATTACAGTTTACAACCCTAAAAACTAATACAAACTAAAAAAAGATAAAAAGGTGCAGAAAAATAGAGCAAAGAAAAAGAAACATTAGAATATAATAAAGAATAAAAAAAGAAGGCTCTGCTAAAAATGATGGGATGCCAGACAAGGAGAGGAACTGAGATTGCCCACAAGTGCTCCAGGCAGCTGCTCCTCATGAGACTACAAGATGGCAGGCTTTAGAGAGGGGAGATGAAGGTCCAAACAGAAACCAAATGTCCCAGTTTCTGGTGACTTGCATTTTTTATTGACTTTGGATCATTATTATTTATAGTTCAAAAAAAAACTTGTAACATTGCCTGGAGGCTGTGAAGATCTGGATGGGAAGAACAGGCTTTGAGCCTACCGTAATAAGTGGGCCCAGAGGAAAGGGGCTCATAGCTGAAGGTGGTTGAGAAGACCTCATCCCCATGCCATCCCTCTCAGTCCTAGTTTTTGTATAATTTTAAATTTTGAATAATTTCAATATTTTAATTACTTTTCTATTTTTTAAAAATCTGTAAACTGCTCAGAGTTGCCTTATGGGGAAGATGGGCAGCATAAATATTTAATAAATGAAAGAGAGAGAGGGGTTGTGGGATTTCAGCTCTCCTAATATCAAGAGTCCTAAAACAAAGATTGTATGGGCAGCAGCTACAGCTGATATGGCTTCTACCCAGATTTGCCCGGGGTGCCATTGCCCCTTCCTGAGACCTGGATCCCATTTGAAGAGCTGCAACATGCTCCACCCAAGTTGAAGATTAGAGGCTACAACTGGTCCAGGGTTGGGAAGATCCCGCTGCACACAGGACACCTCTGTGGTGCAAACTGCATTCACGACTGATGAGCTTCTGGATGCAATTCAACATATTTGGGAACCTATACAGAGGTTCCCTTTGAGGCATAAAGCCTGATTACTTTTCTCTGTCCTGGAAGACCTGCAAGAGTAAGCAAGCTCATCTTTGAAACGATGACCTCTACTGTCAGGGTCCCCAGGAAGTGCACCTGCTTGACAGCACCTGCTGTCTGAGGTGGCATTGCCCAGAATTTGGCACTGCTCAATTAGGATGAGTTGTTTTTTGCTGAATATCTGCATGACCAGGTTCATTTTGGTTTTTGTTATTTTTATTCTGGTTTGACTATCTGAGGTTTTTTTAATTGGTTGCTTTTATGTCACCTGTCCAGGGTTTGAGAGACTGAGAAAATAAAGGATGACTATATGTAAAATTTCATATACATGTATGAAAAGCCCATATAGATAATTTTAAATACTACTTTATTTTCCTTTTTTGGCTATATATTATTTTTTTGGTTATTTTCTTAAACAAAGGAAGTAAAAAAAACACCTCACCTGAACCTGACCAGCTGACATCCAATCAAACAAATGTGAGTCATTTTATTCTGCAAAGGATGCACAAGTTCACCACAGTGGCCAGTAGACAGTCTTCCACCTTAGACTTCCATTAAAGGGTTAAATGAGTTGGGGGAGCTCTCTGGGGACACAATGCAAGGCAGGTGAGCTTTGCCATCCCTGCCACCGCAGTGCAGTTTTGATGCTGAGATTTCCTTTGGAGTCAGTCCTCACTTTAAGCAGGAGGCTTAATAAATTAATTGTAATAGAAATCTCACATGCACGCTTGCTGCTGCTCCATCTGGGCATGTTCGCAAGACCATGTCTCCAACCTGGAGGTCTTGGATTATGCAGAGTCCACCAGCATTGAGTCCCTGATGACCAGAGAGTAGATCAGAATGGATGACCACGTTGGCTTCCGGTTCTGGATCGCGTTCCAGTTTTCTCTTGCTGGGGGACCCTGAAAGGGCTCGAAAGTCACCTTGAAGGGCCGACGAGTGGGGAAGAGGACCTCCGACTGATCGTGGAGGGCAGCAGCTTTCGGACCGACGGAGAAAAGATCGGCCACTCACATGGCCCATCATTAATGCCGTTTCCAGCCGAGGCCAAACTTGCAGCTAAGCACTTGAAAGCACCGTGGAGGAACTGGGTGAGATCCTACCTTCTTTTTACCCCAAGTATTTTTTCCTGCAAAAGCTCTCTGAAATTGCTTCCCCCTGAGGAGAGAGGGAAGGGAACGTCTTTCTCCCACCCTCTAAAATGGCGGCGGCTGCCTACATAGGGGAGATAAAGCCCTGAAAAATATATTAGTAATTGGACTTACATGCTTCTTAGATCTGGCGACCCAAAAAGTTCCTACTTTCACGGAAACTGGCTATCTTAAGTATTTGAACCCCCCCCTCGAAAAGAACCTAAACTGGATAAAAGCCTAGCCTTTTTGAAAAGGATTTAAAGGCCACCGGGGACATCTTGTGGTGAAGCCTGGTATAGCAAGTGAACATTCCTGATAAAGAGACCTGTTTACAACCTAGATCTGTCCTTGGCACTATCTAAAGATAAAAAGCTGCAACTGGGAGCTGAAACTGGCTCTTAAGAACTGTGGAGGTGAACATTCACTAACTCTTGCTTAAAAAACTAGCCTCCACTAAAGAACTATAAACATTTCAGAAATGGAGGGGGACTAGCAACAAACTTTCCTTGACTATAAACTCATACTTGAAAAAATCCTTGAAGCTACTGAGATAATTAAATCCAGAGCGCCAGCTTGAACCTACAAACTGAAACCCAGATTCCAACTAAAGAACTTACAACTCAGAAAACAACAGAAGCGGGAGAAATCAATACAAAGACAGAGGACTTTAAGGAACAACAACAATATATTGAAAATTCTGACAACCAAATCCTGATTGCAACCAAAGAACCTACAACTCAAAAAGTAACAGAAGTGGAGCAAAGTAATACCAAAACAGGATGCTAAAGATCAACAAGGACAGCACATTGAAAACCTAGATAACCAATCAATAACTATAAAATTGGACATGACCTTTTACTTAAACCAGAAGAAACCTGAGGAAGAAGACCAGACCGAATTGAAGATAAAGATACTAGAACAAATACCGAGATTTGAATTACCAGAGCAACAACTTAATGATTATCAATGGACCAGCTCTTTTGAAAAATTGATGACTAGACGGTCTCCCTTAATTCAAGTATGAAAGGAGACCTATTTGATAACTTAAAGACATGGGTATGGAAACCTGGTTGGCAGAAAAAGAAAGCTAGAGTTAGGTTTAAAAAATGGGATCTTTTGACTCACTAAGAGAGATCCTAAAGTCTCAACTAATGGGCTAAAGGGAGACCTGGAGACGAAGGGAAATATGACTATTAGATTCAAATGTTGGATTAATTGGCCTAATAATTAGAGTTTAGACTTAT
>NW_015387408.1:55132-77940 GCF_001527695.2 Protobothrops mucrosquamatus
TAAAGACATGGGTATGGAAACCTGGTTGGCAGAAAAAGAAAGCTAGAGTTAGGTTTAAAAAATGGGATCTTTTGACTCACTAAGAGAGATCCTAAAGTCTCAACTAATGGGCTAAAGGGAGACCTGGAGACGAAGGGAAATATGACTATTAGATTCAAATGTTGGATTAATTGGCCTAATAATTAGAGTTTAGACTTATAATAAATATTAAGAATCAGCCTTAGCCCAGAAAATATAGATGATGGATGGATATGAGACAATAAAGGTTACTCTATTAGTAAGCTGTGATGTATTAGGATGAGAATTAGAAAATGTTTATGAAATAAAAATAGAATATATTTAAGTAAGTACGGTAATACGTGTATTTTAGACATTTAACTTTTGTGTAGTGAAATAAAGGAAATTTGGGTTACCAGAAATTTGAATATTATGGATGTTAAAGGTTAAAATTGGAATACTGTAATTAGAAATCAAGAATTAGGTAAAACTTAATTCTTGAATGGATATGTATAAACAAAAGATAGATTGATAAATGCTTTGATTGAGCTTGCTATGGCTAGAAATTCACTAGTTTAACTATTATTAACTATTATGAGATAATAAAAGCCCAGTCTAGTACAATACCAACAAAGAGGAAAAATAACAGCTCTCAAAAGAAACCAGCATGGCTGCATAAAGAACTCTCTGATAAATTGAAAGATAAAAAGGACAAGTATAGAAAGTGGAAAAAGGGGCACATAACTAAGGCAGAATATCAGCAAATAGCCCAAGCCTGCAAATATGAAGTGAGGAAAGCTAAGCCTCAAAATGAACTAAGGCTTGTGACCAAAGTCAAAAATAACAAAAAAGCTTCTTTCAACATGTAAAAAACAAGAAAAAAGTGAAGGAAATGATTGGTCCACTAGTGGGTGAAAGTGGCAAGGGAGAAAGCAGAACTATTTAACTCGTTTTTTGCATCTGTCTTTACACAAAGGGAAAAAACAGACCAACCTATCGAAAATAGTGCCACAAAAAACAATAGAAACGCAAATTAAGATAGGCAAGAAAATGGTAAGTGAGCACCTGTCCAGGTTAGACGAGTTCAAATCACCAGGACCAGATGGATTACACCCCAAGGTTCTCAAGGAACTGGCAGATGTGATCTCAGAACCATTGAACTATATTTTTCAAAGATCCTGGAGCACTGGGGAACTACCGGAAGACTGGAAAAGAGCTGATGTGGTTCCCATCTTCAAAAAAGGAAAAAAAATGGACCCAGGAAATTACAGACCTATCAGCCTGACCTCAATACCTGGGAAGATTCTGGAAAAGTTAATCAAACAACAAATCAGCGAACACCTAGAGGCAAACAAAGTCATTACTAACAGCCAACATGGGTTTCTCAAAAACAGATCATGCCAGACAAATCTTATTGCATTCTTTGACCAAGTGACAAAATTAGTGGATCAGAAGAATGCTGTGGATATAATTTACTTGGACTTCAGTAAGGCATTTGATAAAGTAGATCACAACCTACTACTTGATAAGATAGAAAAATGTGGGTTAGACAGCATCACCACCAGATGGATCCGTAGCTGGCTGACCGGCCGTACTCACCGTGTGGTCCTCAATGGAACCACATCTACATGGAGGGAAGTGTGAAGTGGGGTGCTCCAGGGCTCTGTTCTGGGCCCAGTGCTCTTCAACATCTTCATCAACGATTTGGACGAGGGGATAGATGGGGAAATAATCAAATTTGCAGACGACACCAAGCTGGCAGGAATAGCCAACACTCCAGAAGACAGGCTTAAGATACAGGAGGATCTGGACAGACTTGAACACTGGGCACTATCCAACAAAATGAAATTCAATGGTGAAAAAAGTAAGGTTCTACATTTAGGGAAGAAAAACCAAATGTATAGTATAGGGGGTACCTTGCTCAATAGTAGTAACTGTGAGAGGAATCTCAGAGTCTAGTGGAGAATCATTTAAATATGAGCCAGCCGTGTGCTGCAGCTGCCAAAAAAGCCAACACAGTGCTAGGCTGCATTAACAGAGGGATAGAATCAAGATCACGTGAAGTATTAATACCACTTTACAATGCCTTGGTAAGGCCACACTTGGAATACTGCATCCAGTTTTGGTCACCACGATGTAAAAAAGATGTTGAGACTCTAGAAANCAGTGGAACAACCTGCCTCCAGAAGCGGTGAATGCTCCAACACTGGAAGTTTTTAAGAAGAGACTGGACAGCCATTTGTCTGAAATGGTATAGGGTTTCCTGCCTGAGCAGGGGGTTGGACTAGATGACCTCCAAGGTCCCTTCCAACTTTATTATTATTATTATTATTATTATTATTATTATTATTATTATTATTATATCAAATGTTAATGGGAAATAAGAGGAATTTTTGACAATGTAACCTGAGATATGTACTAAAAATGCTGTTACTGAACTATTGATTACCCAGTCACCATGTTGCTTTCTAAATACTTGGATGCTAAAATTGGAAAACTAATAAAATTTGTTACACACACACAAAAAAAGAATGGATGACCACATTGGCCTCGCCTGTTGTCCTATAGAGCACTGGAATCTGGGAAGGTCAACCACACAAGGGCTACGAAGATGCTAGGTAAGAAACCCTGCACCCCTCGGACATCCAGCCAAGGGAACCAGAAGCTGCAGCTTTTGACTTAACCCGTTGGTGAGCTCTGGGCTATGAAACCTCCACTGGCCTTGAACCCAGGCAACATGAAAACCCGATAGAAAGCTATGAACGGCATTGCAGAATAACACTCCCAGTTACAACAGTGGACCTCTGGTGCCCCTAGACTGCTTCCATTGGGATTGCAGACTGACCTCCGTGTCCACAGAAAATCTGCACCACGGATAGAATAAAACTTAAGAGTGTGATCTAAAATTGTATGCAATGGGTTAAAAAGGCTTTTTACACACGGATTGACTTAAGGTTCAAAATTGGTAAATAAGGTGTTAGAGATCTTGATTGAATAAAGATTAATTAAATATGTGAACCTAGTAAGATCTTTTTTCTGTATTAATATGTTTGTTGTGGATATAACAATTATTTGGATTGGATTTAAATTGTACTGAGTGGGTTAAAAGAGTTTTACATAGATATTGATTATAGATTTAAAATAGACTAGAAATGTATTTTTTGGAGTAATATTCTTGTTTTTAGGAAGGATAGCTATTTTGTAATGGAAGGAGAATAAGAGGGATTTCTGATAAAAGAAATATTAATAAATGAGTCATTAGATTAAAAAATAGAATACTTGTAGAAAATACAAGAATGTTATGGTTGAAATAATATGTGTATTTCAGAGATAAGGATTATGTCAAGGAAAAAGGGAAAGGAGGGACACCTGAAGTGTTAATAATATGTTTATTTAAACCAAATTGGAATATGGTAATTGTAAATAGTAAAGCTTAAAACAGGATTTGGATTTATATAGATGAAAGGTTATTGATGATTGTTTTGATTGATTGAATTTTATTGAAAAATACATTATTTGAATATATTATATTTTTTGAGGGAAATCGAGAGGGAGTTTTAATGATTTAATCTGAGTTATATATGTGTTGTGGCTCCGTCTTGTGAGCCCCTCTTATCGGAGGAAGAAGGCTCCGAACATGAAGGAGAGGAGATGGCCAGGCCTCCCTCTCCAGGACCCTCCTCTTTGGCAATGCCTCAGGTGTCTTCCGACGGAGAAGAGATTGACCAGGGGCCAGGTGGTTCTGAGATTGGCCAGGAGCCAGGTGTGTCGGATAATGAGGAAGAAAAGTTGTGGCTGGATCCACGCCAGCGTAGAAGTGACAAGCATGCGCAGCAGAAAAAGAGACGTGCCAGAGATTAAGCTGAGTCACTGGACCACACCCCACAGGCTATAAAAGGGTGGTGGTGGCCATTTGGACCTCTGTGACGGACAAAAGCTGAATCTCTGGCAAAGTAATCTGCTGTGGATTTAAACTGTGTGTATTGTTTTTGTTTCTGTGTGTTTGGAGTAAAAAGGTCTTGGCAGGCAACTACTGAGCTGCTGCCAAGTTTCTTATCTGTGCAGTGGTGTCTGGAGAAGTCTTTAAACCTTGGCTGGCTGTTTGGGTGTGTGGGTCGGAACGGGGACAGAACAATATGTATGATTTTGTTTTTGGATAATTGATTACCCCGTCATCACGTTGTTTCTCAAGCACCTTGTTGTTAAAATAAAAAATCAATAAAACTTGTTTTTTTTTAAAAAAGAAAAGAAAATCTGCACCACGGTGTGTCTCCCTTGAACCCGAAAGCCTGCCGTACAGCTTAGCAGAAAGCATAAACTCAGGTAGTGTAATTTTTGTAATTGCAGACAAGCTAGAAACAGATTGGATATCAAGAATTAGCAAATTGCTATTTCATCAACAAGGACATCTTAGACACAACTTGTCACATTTTAGAGATGCAATTCAGCCATTTCAAATATTAATTTGTGCGACTGCACACTTGTTCGGGGTTGCTCATGAAAGTGGCACTGTGCTGGCAAAGGCCAAAGAGCATGTCCTCTGCCCAGAAAGGCTTTTATTAATCTGCTTTTAAAGAACCAAGAGTTATTCTTTCTGCTTCACAGTGAGAGCAGGCTGTGTCCTTCATTCTTTGGCCCTCAAGTTGCTCTTCACAATTCTAATCAGCTTCTGGGCCTTGTGCCCTCAAGAGCATGGAGCTGAGTTCCAGTTCTGCTGGTTCGCAGTATCTTGGGGCATACACAAAGCATTTCTCCAGACTGCTTTAAGATCGCTTTCCAAGCTGCTCCTCCTGTTAAAATAAAGAGGAGGTTAAGCCTATTTAATTCATTCGGCACTTGGACTAGCAGTTTGGACAGTTATCCCTCCTCCATTGTGGAAGAGATTAGAACTTACGTTCTTCAGGCTTCTGCACATTTTCACTCACAGAGAGACAAGACCAGCCAATTCACTTTTGCTCTGGCTAAGTCTCAGCCTGAGAAACGGGAGCTGAGAGTCCGAAGCTTCGCCTGAATCAGAGCCAGCCCCCCTTGTGTCCAGCTGCCTCTCGCCCCTTCCCCACCACTGAACTTCAGAAAGCGGATCAGCCACAGAACAAGTGCAGACAAGGTGCCACACTAGGGGACATCTCCGGTAGGAATAGGCATCACAAGGATCCTACAATAATCGTAGCTACCAAGGCCGGTCCTATGAGCAAACCAGACAAATTGTTCATCCAGTTTGTTGAGGTAATTATCAAAAAGGAGATACAAACTAAGTTCAGACTTGGCCTCAGACCCAAAACCTCTGTCCTGGCCACTTGCTAATCAATCCATGAAGGCGGCATACTTAGCTTGCTAAAAATACCTGTTTATAAGAGAAGTCAACGGCTGCAGTCAGCAACGCTGGACTCAGCACCCTGTGCTGTTCATTGGTCACTTCTTTTACATTTTATGTGAACTGTCTCAATGACAGATTTGAAAAATAAAAATGGAACTTTTCCATAACTGTGTATACTGTGAGTTGGTATACAGAATTTGCTTCTAAAGACATAGTGACATACCCTAGCTTTACAGCTGCTTGAATATTTACTCCAGTGCACCCTCCAATATGTGAGCTTCCCTCCCTCTAAAAGCCAGGCTACCTTGACAGTCCATGCGAGTTCAGCCAGGGCTGCTTCATACTGCTGGAGGAGAGGCTGAATGGAGGCGCTCTGGATCAGCTGTGGCTGCAATTCTGGAAGACCTGCATCCTTCAGCATCTTTAGGAACCTATACTCCTAGAGAAGGAAAGCGGGTTAACATCACAACTTCTCCACACTGCAGCAACGGTGGCCTTCCCCAGCAACTAGCAGGTTCAGTGGAAGTGCACCTAGCCTCCTGAAGAGGTAGTCACTGGATGCCCAGACATCAGGCCCTGCACTTTCCTGGGCCCTGTGCTGACCCATCCTTGAATGTGCCGCTGACACGCACCACTCTTAAGTGGCATGTGATACGTGGCCCCGCTGCACCTGCGGACTGCAGAACACCTTCCGAGGAGGGTCTCCGCTCCTACCTGTCGCTTGAGGAGCAGGCAAAAAGCCAGGCCTGCCTTCCCAGCACGAGCGGTTCTGCCCACCCTAAACACAAAAGGCATCTGGTGAGATGAACAGCCCCCCTCACCTTCCCCAAGACCAAAAGTGAAACTTGGGGCTTTCAGGGAGAGATCAGAAAGCCCCCTCCCCACGTTCCTCTGAGAAAAATACCGGTGAATGTAGGTTCTGATGAACTGAGGGGCATCGTAGCTAATGACACATTTCACACCACCAAAATCGATCCCTCGAGCCGTGGCGTCCGTGCTGACCAAACTGTTCCGGAAGAGACACACAGAGCAATTAATTGCTTTGCCCATGACACAAATAATTCAAGCATGATCAGACTCCAGCTGTGAGAGCCAGTTTGGTATATTGGTGGTGAGGGCTAGGACCGGGAGACAGTCACTTTTAGTCCCACTTTGGGCACAAAGCCAACTGGGAGACCTTGGGCCAGTCACGCTCTCTCAGCCCAAGGAAGGAGGCAATAGCAAAGCACCCCTGAAATCTTGCCAAGAAAACTGCAGACATTGGTCCAGGCAATCACCAGGAATTGAGGCTGACTTGAAGGCACTCAAAATAGCAATAGCACTTAAGACTTATATACCTGCACCTGGGGGCTTCACAGTGTTTTACAGCCCTCTCTAAGCAGTTTACAGAGTTAGCATCTTAACCCCAACAATTTGGCTCTTCATTTTACCAACTTCGGAAGGATGGAAGGCTGAGTCAACCTTGAGCCGGTCAGAATTGAACTGCCAAACTGCTGGCAGCCGGCAGACAGCAGAAGTAGCCTGCAGTACTACATTCTAACCACTGCACCACCAAAGGGAAAAAAAATGCAGCTGTGCTAGTCAAAGCACTGATGGATAAATCTGAGTGTTAGAAATTGGAATCAGAAATATGTAGCATTAAGAGCAGACTATATTGCAAAGGCAAGTTGGCAAGATTTTGTTAGCAAAACTGGCGGAGAAGACCTCATTGTTGAAGGCCTGAACAGAGAGCCTCCAAAGAGAAGCACTGCCCTGGTTAGGACCACAGCCTCTAAATCCTGATGCAAAGAGGCCCTGGTGCAGATGGGATCAGCAGGGGCACGGTAACATTTCAGAGCAAATGATGCCAATCTCCTTTTGGAGAGACTCACAGCTGGATCTTGCCTTGCTCAAACTCCTTCAAGGTCACCTTCCTTTTGCTTGGGCTCAGCTTTGAAGAAAACTCAGCTACCTTCACTCCACCAAAGGCCTGTATTAGCAGGAAGAGTCTGAGGACAGAGAGAAGTGACAGTTGGGGGAGAGGGAACCGGCTGGGTGAAAGATAATGGTTTTGCACAAGGACAGTCAGTACAGCTGGCAAAGATCCTTGCTGGAAAACCCACAGAGTTGTTGCCAGTCAGGTCAGGCAATAGGGACCCACAACCAGGGGCCTGATCTGATGCAAGACCAGCTTTGCCATAAAATCTCACCTGTGCGAGGTTTCCTTGCTGTTGGTGAAGCACAGCACTTGGGAGAATTTCAGTCTTACCAGGAAATGCAGGAGGAACAGCGGTTTCCAGTTCAGACTGCATGGGACATAATATTGCTAGAAAGAAGGAAAGGCAGCATTTGCCTGCGAGTCCAGCTCCTTCTGAAGCTGCCTCACTCGAGAGCAGAATATTCTGAAGAGCTTACCCAGGCCAGTCAGCAGCCACTGTTTGGCAGTTCTGCTTCGTGTACAAATCTATGAAAATACATTTTTTGACGGTAATACGCTTTAATGATTTAATTCTTTTATGAATTATCCATTATTTATCAACTCTTGCAGCAGCTGATCAGGTATCTATTCCACCCTCAAAGCTGGAAAACAGGGGTGCCTGGTCTCCAAAACCAGTCCCGGCGAAAGAGATGCTTCCAGTTCCTGCCCTATTAGTTTCCTTTTGGTGGCATCCTAGAGTAACTATTTTGAGGACAGTTATACTGACAGTGTGGAATCAATGTTAAGCAAATAAACGTATTTTCCTGGGCAAGGGCTCCTCTTCCGAGGGCACAAAGCACATGGACAAGATCCAGGGAAGGGACACTTACTGAGAGCCCCTCAGGGAGATTGTACTTTCCCCTGATGCACGGCTGAGAGCCAAGCACATCGGCCCCTTTCTTAGACTGAGCTGGCGTGAAGAGGCGAGGCTGGTAGAGGCCCAACCGCTGCAGCTTCTCGGGGTCCTGCGTCAGAGTGGCTGAGAAGAGGAGCCTCTGCAGAGGGAGCCGGGGGCAGCAAGCCCTGAAAAGGGAAACAGGAAAGGGAGAACCTTCCTCCTGAAAAGCCAGCCGCCCTCTCGGTTGGTTCCTTCAGGCTCAGTCCCCCCTCCCCTCAAGGGGGTCTCTGTGGCAGGATGTGAGACCTCTGGCTCAACGCAGACGACCCGCAGAAGCCTCTTACCTGGCTGCTGTGGAGGGAATTGGCTGCACCCTTCTGAACAGCCCAGTGGGACCAGAGCCCTTTTCAGCCCGGTACATAGCCTCTATCACTTGCTGCAGCCAATCCTGGTGCATGTTGTCAATCATGCGATCTGCTTCGTCAATGATCTGCACTCAGAAATAAGCGGGAAAACCCTTTCAGACACGTGACTCTGGTCTGGCAGGTCGGCAACCATGGTGAGTGTGTCTTGCCAAGAACTTAGGCTGGGCTGCTTGCTCCTTCTTGAGGGCAGGATCTTTAGGCACAAAGCTTGTGATGCGTAAGCTGTGATTCCAGGTATTCACTGCTCCTGCTGGCAGCTTGTTGAGCTAACAAGAGCCCAGCCAGCCACATCCCTCGCTCCCAATTTACAGGCCCAATCAAAGGAAAATACCAGCAGAAATATGCTGGGAACTGCTGAACTCATGTGTTTCGTACTAAAATGTGAATATGCAGAAGTAAACATGAAAGCCCTTTTGCCTTGGGGCACAGGAGGAATGCTGGTGCTCTCATGGTGGCTGCTCAAAGGCACGGTTTTGATTTAGAACCCCCTTTTGAGAGTTGCCCTCACCAGAAAACGAAGCTCTCGCAAGCTGAACTGGGGACTTTGCTGGAGATGGTCCACCAGGCGTCCTGGGGTGGCCACAACAATGTCTGCCAGACTACGAAATCCCATCAGCCTGCCCAGAAACAACAAGGCAGAAAAATTAGTAGCAGCACCCTTGGAAATGCTGCTTTGGGTCCCATCCAGATGTTGATTCACCCTAGACCTTGACTGCTTTCCTATCTCTTTCTAGGAATCAGAAAGCATTGAGCAAATGGGGAATTGACAGGACAATCAGCTATGAGATTGCACAAAATATCACATAATTGGGCAACAAAGATCAAACCACAACACATTCAAGGTCATGTTAGGATTAAGGATTCACAAATGCATATATACAGCAGACTTGGACCTTAGTTACTGCTCGCAGACAGTCCTCTTTTCAGGGTCAGAACAGCTGCAGTTGACTCCTTCTTAGGATGGTGACAAATTTTGTATCTCTTTATTCAAAGATAACAGGCCAAAGCAACAAGATTAAATCAATGCACGGGTCCAGGAGAATGGACTTACGTTGTCTCAACAAGGGACTCTTGTTCTTTCGTGAAAGATTTCTGTCCAGTAAGCTGGACAACTTTCAGCCCAGTCCCATCAGTGTAAATGTTGAATATTTTAGTCACCTATCAAAAGAAGTCAATGTTGAAAGAGAGATGAACAGGGAGAAGATGAGCATGTGAACATCAGGGAGGGAGGGAGGGAGGGAGGGAGGGAGGGAAAATAGTAAAGGGAATGGCATCTCCACATCCCATCCTTCCAACGTATCCTTCGCCAGAGGGAGGCCCAGCAGTAGGAATACTCAAAGGCTCTGCAGAGAGGTCATCGGGACCAGAGAGAACATCTGGTATCCCATTACGATCACCAGCAGCCAGGAGAGCTGCTGTTGTTCTGCACACTCTGCTTGACAGTCAGCAGACTCTGTGCCTCAAAGTCATCTGGGAGCCCAGCTTGTGACTGCCCTGGGGGGAGGGGGCCAGTGAAGCAGCCATAGCAGAGATTCAGCAGTGGGATTCTCTCCAAGGCAGGTTCCCTGATCCTGCATTGCCTTCTTTATGAAATAAAGGAAGACCTGCCAGGGATGTGTGGAAATCAGGCTCTCTACGGACAACTTGACTGTATTTTTTTTCTCTTGTCTAAAAATGAGTATTTGTTGCATTTGTTTTTTAAAGTATTATTTGTTTTTACTGATCTCGTAGGAAACTTCTTAGTGCGAGGGGTCTGATGACATTATCTAGCCTGGAAATGAAATATCTGGAGGAAATCAAGAAGCTCAGAGAGCACCAAGAACTCAACTGTCCTGAGCTCCTCCTATTCTCTTCTATTGGAGCATCAGTAATAACAACGGCATCTCCCACTACGCTTTGGTCACCTGGCAGGCGGCTCTCAGGGCAACCATGACAAGCCACAAGTCTGTCTGCCAGTTTTATGAGGCTCCGCTGCAGATGCACTAACACAGTGTGAGCACAGGGTTGTAGCAACACCTTCATTTCCTGGGATCTGTCTCTCACCCAGGACCATTCTCAAGGTAACCCACTCCAATATTCCTCTGCGTGGAGAGAAAAAACAGGGGCCACAAAGACCCTCCTGCCTTCAGATGATACCTGCTGGGCCAGCTCTTTGGTGGGCAAGACTGCCAGAGCCCGTACATGGCAGACAACGCGGTCCAACAGGGCCTGCCAAAACAAAAACAGGAGATCAGAAACAGTCTTAGGGTTCTGTTACATCCTCCCAACAAGTGCAAAAACCCCAACTCCCTCTTCAGAGAAACACAGGTACACATGTTGTCCTGAAAGATGAGCTGAGGGCTGCCAGAGCACTGACCACAATTATCAATTGCTATTATCCCTTCAGATGACCTGCAATATTCTTTTCACTCCAGTTCTTCTATTTCATCTTTCAAAGGTACTTAAAACTCTCTACAAAACTTTCAGTTTTAAGGTAAGAAAATCAAATCTTTGCAATTAAATTAAACCTAAATACTCAAAATATAGAAATCCTAGAAGCTGGGATCTTTGGATGCTTCCACTGATCACCTCTGGCATTATCATATGCTTCGCAGCACCAGCTGTGGATCCTGGGGGGGGGGAAGGAACACTTTGGTCCTGGATGATGCCCTGCACACCCCCAGACACAACCGGCAGGGCTCGATTCCAGCTGAAGCTCACCTGCACCACCGGAATGACGAAGGCCAATGTCTTGCCACTGCCGGTGGGGGCTGAAACACAGATGTCGCTTGGGGGGTGGCCACCCCTGCCAGCTAAGGCCCCACTGGGCCCACAATTCAAGATGGCGGGAATCACCTTGGCCTGAACTAAAGAGAGTGGGAAGAATTAGTGGATTGCCACCCAACAGAAGAACACCTGAGAAGAGTTTCACACAAAAACAGTAAAAATGTCTCAAACATCCATTGATATGAAGAAAACCTTGAAATATTTTAGGTGTTTGCCACAGGCAGTAACAAAACTCAAATAAACACCTGTTTGAGAGATCCTTGGTGCTCTCTGAGCTTGGTCGTTTCCTTGCAGACGTTTCATTACCCAAACTAGGTAATATCCTCAGTGCTAGTAAGGAGTGGGGTTTGCTCTCGGTTGACGTTCTAGTCGCTCCCCCTGTCAGTACTGGTGGGGGTGGCCTTGGCGGTTCTTTGGTTGGGCTGTTCACTGTGAGCTTGTTTGGCAAGGGCCTCCATGGGACAGGTGTGTTCACACAAAGTGGGCTCCTCCTTCCTCATTCACAGGCAAACCAATTCATGAATTTGGGCAGAAAGTTGAAGAACAAAGAGATACCAAAGAGGCCTTTGTCCAAGTCTGTGTCTATTTTTAGATAATTCTAATACAGCTCAAAGATTTGTTGCACATAAAATTTTATTTCTTGAATTCTGTAGCAAACATAAGAAAAGTGTCCTGCATAATATCTCTCAAATTAAATATTAAAAGAAGGCTATAGTGGCCTTAAATAAACTCCTTTTTTACAACCCTGTAATCCGTTAATTCAGGGTACAGTTAGGGTGGCTGGATGGAGTTGATTGTTTCCTGACGCCACTCGGCGTTCATAGAGATATTTTTTCTTTGCGTCCTAAGAGAGAAACATCTGCCACTACCTAGGATTGAACTCTCAACTTTCCGAATGGGAGGTGAGCATCTTCACCTCTAGGCCATCACCCCGCTCGCTCATTACAATGGCCTCAAATGACACTCACCAAAAATACTATGCTTAAATCAAAAAACATTAGTTGATCAACACTATTATTCCCCCAAGGTTGTCTGCTAACTGCAACATTTAATATACAAAAAGTGAAAGTAGCATTTTATTATTACATCACTTCCAATATGAAAACTTTGTGAACGAACTTCAGAAATATGTAGCCGACTCTCCTCCTTATTCTGATACCTGGAAAGAGAGAGGCTATGCCACTGGCGTGCAGCTTCTTCCTCATCTTAGGATGGATGGCTGGGACATCCTGGAGAGGGACGAGGTTCTCTCTGATCTCCCTCCAGAAGAGCTGCGGCTGACTGAACCACCGTGGCACAAAAGGCGGCACCTGAGCGTTAAATACAGAGTCCTCAGCTTGGGAGTTCAACCACCCAGCCTAGGCAGGAACCCCTAGAAGACAGGGATTGCCCAGCTTCTGCTCTGGACCCACCCACTGAAGGGAAGCCCCCCGCCGCCCCTCTCAATAGCTTCGGTCAAGGTTTCTGTTTCTAACACTCAAGTAATCTGCCCTAAACCAGGGCTAAGAAGGCAGCAGTTCTGCAAATTAAAAAGCCAGAGCTGCCAGGAATCATGGTGAGTAGAAACGTTCCTTGCTGAAGTAGCTAGGTGTAGGATGAGGGGGGTTGGTGGGTCTTCTCCTTCTGAGGGGGACGGTGTTTTGGGGTGGCTCTTGCTTTCACAGTTTTAGACTGAAATAGCTTCTGGGCTTTTTAACTGACTATACCCCATCCTCCTTTTGGCCTATGGCCAAAGTAAAGATTTGATTTGATGTTGGTTAATCATCGTGTTACCTTGTGCAGATTCTTTTGATCACAAGGACCAAGGACAGTCAGGCTAGAAGGTGGAGAAGCTGTTCTTGAATTTGGTGTCAGCATCATCTGATCCTCTCCGGCTCGGCTCTCTTTGTCTCCAAAATCTCCCATTCGTTCTTCTGTTGGGGTAGCTTTGTTTTCTGGATGAGTCTCCAACATACTTTCATCTCCTGATAAAAGGAACAGATATAAAACAAATAATTTGGTTTTCAAGAAATATTTTATGGAAGAAAGTGGCTGAACTTAAGGCATGTCTTTTTAGGCAGGAAGGGGCTCTACATAGAGAACATTTTGTAATAATATCAGAAATGATATTTTCTAATAATATTTGTTGGCTTGTTTAATTTCTAGGGGCACTCATCTCACATATGTGACTCTGAGCAGCCTGGAGAATGAAAAAAAAAAACACAAATAAAAACAACCAAAATATAACAAGGAAGACAATTAAAACCATTTTAAAAAAACGTAATCGGTGGGCAAGCACCCCCAAACTCACTAACAGTACAGCCATTTTGCAGCCCTGCACCACCCCTACCCGATGGCAAAGCTCAGCTTTTCCAGAAGGCCAGTAAGGTCAGTCTAACCTCAGGGGAAATGATGTTCCAGCAGGTAGGTGCCAAAGCAGAAAAGGCTCTCCTCCTGGGCCCTGTCAGATGATATTCCTTCACAGACAGGCCTGCAACATGCCCTTCCTGCTGGACCTGATGGTGGACTGTCAAGTACCCTTTTCAAAAAGTACCAAACCAAAAAGCTAAAGGAAGAACAAAGCAGGTGGCTATTTTGTGCTGGCATGGGTTCTTGCCGTCTGTTGGTAACAGAAATATTGATACCAATGAGGTGCCTGCATTAACAGCCACACGATGCAAGCAAGAAGGGAAGAAAATAATTCACTGAACACACCAAAACAGGTGAGTGTAGATTGTGCTAAGAGAAGTAAAACCGCAAAGTTTGTTGCATTTTGCTTAGGAAAACTGCCACTATGGAATAAGTGCTCTGCTCAACGGTCTGAAAAACAGCTTTCCTTCACAGAGTGACCGGTACCCAAATGAAACCTGCCCAGGCAAAACTCCCAGAAGGACCCAGCCAAAATCAAAACTTGTTTTACCTTCAACTGCTTCTATCTTTCCTTGACGTGCTCTGGAATTCCCACCATTCTTACTTTTGCCTGAGTCATCTCCTTTCTCGGGCAAGCTTTCTGCCCCACAAGTATGTTGTCTTGGGTTCTTTTCTCTGTGACTTTGGGTTGAAAGAAATTCCTGACTTGCCTTCTTCTTTTTGCTTGTTTGTTTTAATTTCTTGTTGGTCTCTTCTTCAACTGTTCCAGATGCCAATCGCTTTCGTTGCCCAGAAGTGGGCCAGTTCTGCTCCTGTTTTTGCAGCTGCCGAGTCTTTGCTTGCTCCTGCAGCCGATGTAAGAGCAACTGGGACTTACATTCTGGATTATCCTCTTCATCACTAATGTACCTGGGGATTTCCCGGGGAAAAGTCATTTTAACACATAGACAAGTTATTCATCCTTGGAGGTTTGATGGGAGAGAAAACCAAGTAGTAGTACCTTTAATGTTCAGTTGAATATTCTACTTTTTAGCTACCTTCCCTCAGTTTTCATTTTTGCTTTTGTTTTAGAGCAGCATATGCTACTTTAGGGCTACTGATTGCATGTGAAAAGAATTTTCTGAGGCGGAATCTCAACTGAAGAGTTTCCTTGTTTTATTAGTTAGTTATTAGATAGTTATGCAGTTATGCTCAGAATGATCAATGGCAAATGTGGCTACCAAAAGCCACAGTGGCTAGACACCATCAACGCCGACACCAGTCAGAGCATGAAACAACTGAAAGAAGCCATACAAGATCAGAAAATGTGGAGTTAGCCCACATAAATCAGACTCAGACATAATTAAAAAATAGATATCATATCAATTAGTATATTTGTTTTTCCAAACTGGTATTTTAATTTTTGACCATTTATAATTTAAACATTTTGAGAACTTTTTGAAAGGCTGGTAAAACACCATGCCAAGTAGAGCTTTATAGGCCATCACCAGCATCTTAAATTGAACCCAGAAGCAAATTGATAGCTAATGCAGCTCGCAGAGTAGATTGAAGTGTGCACATAAATACTAGCACCACATTTTGCACCCCTGAAGCTTCCAGTTGTTCTTCAAAGGTAACCTGATGCAGAATGTATTACAGTTATCCAACAGGGGGTGACCAGGGCATGAAGGGCCAAGTGTAGGGCCTCCTGGTCCAGGAATGGGCATAGCTAGTGCAGAATGGTATCCCGCCATGGGAAGGGAATGGGACTAGAACAGGGCTTTTCAACCTTTTCACCCATTGTGCCACTTTTAGGATAAGGCAACATACGAGTACCACCAGTCGCCTAGCAAGGTGTCAAAAACTTGATGACCAAAAAAAAAAAAAAGGAACAAAGTGATAAAGTACAGGCAGTCCTCGACTTACAACAGTTCACTTAGTGACTGTTCGAAGTTACAACGGCACTGAAAAAAGTGACTTATGACAATTTTTGACACTTATGACTGTTGCAGCATCCCCAGGGTCATGTGATGTACATTCGGATGCTTGGCAGTGTCTGTTGTGAGTCCGGACTCCACTGGACCTGGCAGTGGAGTCCGGGGAATCAGAAGAGGAGGGGCCTGGAGAGCCATCAGAGTCGGAGGAAGGCTCTGATGAGCCCCAGGACTTATAATCTGATAAAGAGCCTGGCCCTTCCAATCGTGCTCAGGCTGAAACTCAGCTGTGTGGGGAAGCTGAGTCAGACTCTGAGGACTCACAGCTAGAAGACATTAGAGACGCTTGCAAATGCAGACTGGTAACAAGAGAACAGAGGGAGGCAATGGGGTGACTCCAAGGGAGGAGGAGAAGGCATTGAGAAGCCACGCCTTGGAGCTGCATAATAAAAAGGGAAGGTGTGGGCGGTGCTGGTTGCTGAAGGCAACCGTTTGCAAAGGACTCAAGTTTCATGGAATCCTGTTTTGTTTGCCTTGCTTGTGAACAATTCTCCGTTTGAATCCTGTTTTGTTTGCCTTGGATAATTCTGTTTACATCGTGTTTTGTTTGCCTTTGCTTTTGGGATATTTTGCAGGTCTGTACCTAACTAATAAAAGAGGTTTGTTTTCCCTGCATTTCCAGCCTACTTGTTAAAAGAGGGATTTGTCCTTGTGAATTAATAAGGACTCACATAGGCTGGGACACTTTTTGACAAGCGAAGTCAATGGCGGGGGGGGGGGGGAGTGCCAATTCATCACTCAGGTTGCAGGGCACCTGTGGGGGGTGCGGGCAGAGCTGTGGGGGGGATCTTTCCCTCCCTCATTGTCCCTTCCTTCCCTCCCTCCCATTATCCCTTCCTTCCTTCTTTGTCCCTTCCTTCCTTCCCTCCCTCCCTCATTGTCCCTTCCTTCTCTCCCTCCCCCCTCCCCCGTGCCCAGGAAGGAACAAGGGGAGGCTGCCAGCGTGGCTGGTGGCGGTGCTGCCGGTGGCCATGGCTTGAAAGGCCACTGTAAATTGCTGGACAAGAGCCGCACAGCGTTAAGAGCAGTGGCAGGACGACATTTGTAATGAGGGAGAAAACCAGGCATCCCCTGAAGGAGATCAGCAAATGGCCATCGCCCTCTTCACACACCCGTGGACTCCGGGGGAGGGGACACTGCGAGTGGCATGAGTCCACGTTACCTGCACTACTCTGCGCAGACCCCAGCCTGGTTTTGGCAGGCAGTGGTGCATTCTCACCACCAAACGGAGTGGCCAGGCAAGGCAAACCAGTGACATGCCGAACCTGCCTGTGCACGTGCATAGGCTGAGGAGAGCACATGCGCCTGCCTCTGCGCGCGCACAGGCAGGTTCGACATGTCGCAGCTTCACCTCGCCCGGCCACTCCGTGGTTCACCTTGCTTGGCTCAGCCGCTCTGTGCGGTGAGGAGGGAGGGAAGGACTCTCATGCCACGACCCTTCCCCAGCTGCGTTTTTTGCCTCTTTGTTGCTGCCACTCGTGTGTGCACCTGGCCTGTTTTTTTGTCCTCTCCTCTCACCCCTCCTCCTGCTGCTCCTTTTACCTTCGGTGCAGCTCCAGCTGACCCCCCTCCTCCCAAGTCTTTTTTCCTCTCCCTCTCCCCCCCAAACTGCTTCCTTTTATATCCCTTCCTGTCTCCGCCCCATCCCCCTCCTTTCTCTTCCGGGGGTGCCAATCCTGGGGCTTTTGCCTTGCTCCTGAAGACTCGCTCACGGCAAGTCCTGTGCTGCGCCGCTTTGGCTCGTTCCCTCCGCTACCCTGGGCTGGGCAGGGCTGCGTACCAGCTGCCAATGTACCACAGCGATACACATACCACCAGTTGAAAAGCCCTAGACTAGAAGACTTCCCAGCCCCCTTCCAACCCTATTATGTTATGTTCTATGACAAGAGCATTAAGCTGTGCAAAGGCCATGATTGTCTCCTACTCTCTGAGCAAGTCATGAATTCAGAAGGACCCCTAGATTGCATACCAGGTCTATCTGGGGCAGTGCCACCTCTTCCAGAATGAAAGATAGTAAAGTTTTGCATCCTGGTGGCCCCAAAGCTGCTCAAGTCTTGCCAAGGTATGAGCATGATTACTACAGGTAGTCCTCAATTTACAACAATTAAGCCAAAATTCTGCTGCCAAGCAAGACAGTTGAGTCATGCCCCATTTTACGACCTTTCTTGCCAGTTAAGTGAATCACTGCAGTTAAGTTAGTAACATGTTTGGTAATTTGGCCTCCCTATTGACTTTGCTCATCAGAAGGTCACAAAAGGTGAACACGTGACCCTGGGATAGTGCAACCTCATAAATACATGCCAGTTGCCAAGCATCCCAATTTTGATCACATGATCACAGGGATGCTGCAGTGGCAGTGTGAAAAATAGTCACTTTTTTCAGTGCCCTTATAACTTTGAATAGTCACTAAACAAATGGCTGTAAGTCAAGGACCACCTGCATTACATGTATAAAGTAGTCCTTGAGTTATGACCGTAATTGTGCCCTGCAACTTTTTGCAAGTCATGATGCATGTAAAGCGAGTTACCAAGCGACTGGACCCAATTTCACATCTTTTGTAGCAGTTATGCAAATGCTGTGGTCATTAGGCAAACCCATTGTTCACTATGAAGCTGTTTTTCTGGAAAATGGAAGAATATACAGGTTTCCAGCAAAACTGCCTTAAATTGCAGTCATGTGACCATAGGCATGCTGCAAACAGCAGTAAATGCAGGCAGTAGCATAGTGCTGCAAATGTGGTCATGTTACTGATGGTGGCTGTGGTGACATTACAACCGTCAAATAAACATGTTAAAAAAGTATAAAATTTTAAAAATTGGGAGAAAAAAAGACAAGCAATATTGAACAATTGTATTAGTAACCTTGGGGATGTTGAACCACAGCTCCCATCATCCCCAATGTCGGTGATGAGGACTGCAATTCCTTTATCCCTGAGGAGGGTGGATATCTAAGCTTTGTAACCCTCGGAGAAGCATTTGTGCAAGACAGAAGCCACCACTTAATCAGCCGGCTTGGAGGATCGCTATTATGTACATGACATGTAATCGCTGGTGCCAGTTCTTTAGCTGGTGTCAGCCTTCATTTGCATCGAGATCCTCCCAAGACCTAGAATGTCGTAACGGGCGTATTACATACGCGGATCCAGCCGTGGGGCCTTTCGCCTTTTACAATTGACCGATGGAAATTTTGTAACTCTTAGGAGATTTTATCAGCGCTCGGAGACCCGAGGTGCGATAGCGGCACTCTAAAAATGCTGTTACACATGTTACTACAGAACATCTGGATATTCTTATGCCAACCGCTTCCTCCGTTAACAAATTGGATTTGTTTTTAAAGCTTGCCTTAACTCACTCGCTTAATGACTCGAGTTCGGGCTTTTGCTTACACCGTTTTCACCGCCCCGCATCGGCTAGGGACATTCCGGAGATTTTGAAGGCGTTGCCCGTTTCTTAACCTCTCGAGCCCGGCACAGGCAGTGCGCCTTTTGGGTTACCGTTTCCTACCTCCATCGCTTTAAACCTTTTAACTTGCCCTCAAGGGATGTTAAATGGCGCACGTCCGAGGCCTTACAGGGTTGTTCCCGCGCTCAATTCGACGGGCGCGGCGGGCGCCAGTGGCCGAGTAAACGAACAAGCGCCGCCGGTGCGACCCGCTCAGAGGACGGCTACCAGCCCCCCCCCCGGAGCTCCTCATAGGACCCAGAACATTTGCCCAACAAACCCGCTCCGGAGCCCCAGCAGCCTCCCTCCCACCCTGTTCCGTTCGGCCGGCCAGCCCGCCGCGGAGCCCAAACCACGCGGCCTCACCTGCGGACCGCGAAGAGCGCCATTTTAGTCGGCGGCGCGTCCCGATGAGGTCAGCAAGGCGCTCAGGGCCCGGCCCCTCTGCGCGCGCGCGCGAGTAAAGACACAGCCAGAGCGACTGTTCGGAATTCTTTATTGCCCCCCCCCCCGCCCCGCTCCGCTCCCCCGGGCGGCCGCGACGGCGCCGCTACGCGAAGGTGGAGCCGTTCCATCCCACGTTGGCCGGGGCCATGTCGTAGAAGTTGATGTAGACCCTGCGGAGAGGGGGGGGGGGAGAAGCGGGATCGAGTGAGAGAGAGGGAGAGACGGAGGGAGACCCGCCCACCGCCCCGCCCCTTACCTGTCGGCGGGCACGCGCAGGCGCTTGGCCAGGAGCGCGCTCAGCATGGCGCTGTAGGCCTTGTTCTGCGGCGCGCTGATTTTGCCGATGCTGTGGAGGCTGCAGATGGCGCAGGGCGCGCTGGAGCCCCCGAAGGACATCACCTGGTCCGGGTTCACCTGCACGGAGACGTACTGGGGAGGAGGAGAGAGAGAGAGATGGAGGGAGGGAGGGAGGGGGGCGCTCATCCGGCGCCCAGAGCCCCCACGTGCCCCGCCCGCCCCTCACCTGCGCCGGCTTGCCCGTGGCCTTGGCCAGCTCCTCGGTGAGCTCGGCCAGCAGCCCCTCGGGCAGCGCGTCCCGCGGGACGTTGGTGGAGACCACGAAAGCCGGCATGGCTGCTGGAGTCGACTGGAGGAAGGAGCGGCGGTGCTGCTGATGCTGGCCACGCCCCCAGGGGTCCTCGCTCCCGCTGCTCCCCGCTCAGCCCCTCCTGCGATGGGCGGGGCTGCGCCCTCCGCGCTGCCTTCTCGCCAGGACGGCCCGCCCGCTGCCCCTCAGCGCCCTCGCCAGGCGGGAAGAGGAAGGGCAGTGAGGCGGAGGAAAGGGGGGAGCGCGGGAGGCGGCCCTGAGGGAAAATTGATAATTTCCACCGACGTCCCCTCCTGAGGGAAATAAAGTCCTTCCAGAAGGGTGGAGAAACCGGCAGGGAAGATGAGAAAGAAGGCAAGACCTGGACCGGAGGAAATGGGAAAGGGAAACTGAAGGAGGAGGAAAGATTTGTTTCTAGTCCCTGTAGTTTCCTTGGCAAAGTTTTTCAGGAGTGGCTTGCCATCGCCGCCTGCCTCGGGCTGAGAGCGGGTGGAAGAAGAATCACGACCCCCGTCCTCAGAAAAGGAAAGAGCAGCCTTTCCTTCCTTCCAGATAGAAACCAAACCAATTAACAAAAGCCTCGGAAGAAAAAGAACCACCCATTGCCGGAGGCTAGGAGAGAGGAAAAGCCTGTCCCTGGCGAGCGGCTAAGAGCGTTCTGCAAGGGGATACATCGTACCTGACAAGCCGCAGGAATGGAGCGAGAAGCGGCGTCCGCGCTTCAGACAAAACAAACAGAATTAAGCTAATAAAAACAAAAGACAACTGAATTTACATTCTCCTCCCCTCCCCAAGGCCAGACTTAACCTCTTTCACCACCAGAGAAAATCTGGCAGGGGCAATCAAAATACCAAAGAGGCATCTCTGCCAGCTGACCGGGAACCCACTGCTATTGTCCCTGAAACCGCATGAGGGAATCCCAAAGGTGCTTTTTCAGGAGGCAACTGGACTTCCTTGTGTTTCTTTTGAAGACGTTTCACTTCTCATCCAAGAAGCTTCTTCAGCTCTGACTGGATGGTGAGGAATGGAAGGATTTATATTGGATGAGAAGCGAAACGTCTTCAAAAGAAACACAAGAAAGTCCAGTTGCCTCCTGAAAAAGCACCTTTGGGACAACCATGACCTGGATTGTTAAGTCCTGGGAATAATGGCGCTTGAGACGAATCATCTCCAACAAGTCTTTATTGTTTGCTCCACTCTCGAACAACCAGAGCAGAGGCACGCAGGCCTCTATTTATACCCTCTGATCCCCGGGCAAGTTCAGCCAATCATGAGACGGGCTTTTCCCGCCTTGCGCATGCGCACAAGGCTGGCACCGCTCAGTCTGGTCCCGGGCAGCTTCTGCAAATGCCCGGGACTCTTGCAACGTCCCGAGCCTGCCTCTTGCAGGCTCAGGACACAACACCCCTTCCCCCTGGATGAAATAAGATTGCGCCCACATGGACGCCATCCTATAGATGGTAATATAATTAATAATGAAATAAAGTTACACAATGTATAAGGCGTGGGACTGTTCCTTTGAACCAGATCCAGTGACCCCCCGACCTTGTTTTATTTAAATACAACCCGCCAGTACATTCAGTCAACTCTTGCTATGTACCTGTTCACCTTACGTAATCGGCTAGGTATTTGGGAGGGCCTCTTGCCCTGAGTGACCTTCTCAGACCTGGAGAGTTTGTATTGTTATCCCCGTTGCCGCTTGCTCTAGGTGAAGTGCCCTGTTGAGCAGCCCGGGCCGTGTTGGTCGTTAAACCTGGTTGACCAGCCCTCAATGGTGTTATCTAACCCCTGTGAGTTCATTCCCGTGAGTTCATTCCCGTGTTTCCTGAAGGAATGTGGGATTCCTGGCTCGTTTCTGTAGTGCTAGGGTCTAGGGATGCCTCCCTGTTTAGCCCTGATGCGTGAGGACATCCTCCTCTGAGCCCTTTCAGCAAGGGACGTGTTCCCCCTTTGTATTGCCTGCTCTCTTGCATGTTGTGAGTTGTGAGTACGCTCCCAGGTATTCTCCGTGTCTGGAGTATTGCTTGATAGGGGTGGATAATTAGTCTGCCACCGGTGGGACTGCCAGGCTGGAGTGTGTGTGGGGGTGTCTATGTACTCCCTTTCCCAAGAACTGCTACCAGAAGCACCTGTGGAAGTTGGGTGTTGAGTACCCGTTTCCCTTCCCACAGCCAACGTAGGCTGTTGATTTTGAATCCCAGAATGCATTTCCCATTCCTCCTCCCCCCCAGAGGAGACTGAGAAGGAACTATAGGCGTGTCCCGCCTCACACGTAATTGATCGATGTGGCGGCGAAGTACGCGGCCGTCTGGCAGGGACACCTCGTAAGACAGAGGCCCCGAGACTTTACAGACCACAGCCGGTACCCAAAGGTGGCCAGGCCCGTAATTCCTGGCCCAGACAGGATCACCTTCACGAAGGACCCGTGGTGGGCGTGGCTGAGACACCTGAGCAGCAACACGTTCCGGATGCAGCCTGTCCAATTTAGTCACGAGCCGACGACCCCAGCGGAGTTCGGCCAGGCACTTACCCGTGGCAGTGCACGGAGTAGTACAATGTGCCAAAAGAAAGTCAGCCAACCTGTGATGCCAGTTGCCGTAAGTCAGCTTCTTGAGGGCGTCCTTGGTGACGCGGACCATCCGTTCAGCCAGACCGTTGGTGGAAGGATGGAAAGGAGCTGAAGCAGCGTGGC
>NW_015387408.1:81176-86279 GCF_001527695.2 Protobothrops mucrosquamatus
CTTGTTTAGAGTGCATTTGTAGTCAGCACAAATCCGGATGTCCCCGTTTGCCTTTAAAGGCGTTACAATGGGGGTTTCCCACGGGCTGGAATCTACAGGCTCTAGAATGCCTTGCTGGAGCAACTTGTCCAGCTCAGTGTCAATTTTGCTCTTAAGAGCGAATGGTACCCTCCTAGGCTTAACCCTGATGGGCTGTACCGTTGGATCCAACTTAAGTGAAACCGGAGGTCCCGTGTAGGACCCAAGTTCAGAGCTGAACACATCTGCAAACTCCTTGCATACGTCAGCAAGGGTCTGTGTTTGCAATTTATTCAGTCCAGTTACCTGAATTCCCAAGGCCTCAAACCAATCGAGTCCAATGAGACTCGTTCGCTCACCCCCCACAACCAACACATCTAGGGGGCCTGCAAAATTCTTGTACTGTACTCTAAGGGTGGCCTCCCCCTTAACGCACACTTTAGAATTTTGGAAATCCGTAAGGATTACATTAGAGGGCCTTAAGGTAACTCTCTGGCCACTGCTGCTGCAGATTTTGTGAAATGTATTGAGGGAAATTATGGATAGGGCAGACCCTGTGTCAAGTTCCATCGATAATGGAATTCCCTGCAATTTCACTTTAAGTGTTACTTTCTTTTTAAGGGGTTTGTGTGTGCCTATTCTTAAAATGTTCCGGCGTGTTGCACAGAACCCCACCCTGTTTTGGCTGGGCACCCTGGTACCTTTCAGATTCAATTCTTCCATCGGTTGTACCTTCTGTCGACCCAGGCAGACCGCAGCGATGTGGCCCTTCTTCCCGCACGCTTAGCAAATGGCGGAACGGAACCAGCATTCAGCTCGCTTGTGGCGTCCACCACATCCAAGGCAACGAAGCTCAGCTGGGCCCTTGTCCTGACGATCCTTGGACTTTTTTCCAGCAGCTTGGTAAAGCTTGTCCACCTCTTCTTCAGGATCTTCGTCCGACTCCTCGCTCACGTCTTCCTTGTGAATAGTGGCGGTCTCAGGAGCGTTTCTCTTGGGCCGCATGTTCTTGACCGCCCGCCGGCAGCTTCTTCAGCCGAAACCTCTCGCAGAGCATCTTGGAAGGAAACATCTTCCCTGGCGAACAGTCTCTGCTGCAATTCTGTGTTTCTCAGTCCACATACAAAACGATCGCGAAGTCTTTCTTCTAAGTCCTTGAAGTCGCACGGTTTAGCTGCTCTTCTCAAGGCCGCAACGTAGTCTTTTGCTGATTCTCCAACTCGCTGATCTCTCTGTTGAAATGTGTGCCTCCAAGCCATGACTGATTGCTTTGGCTGGAAGTGTTCCTTTAAGGTTTTCTTGAGGTCGGAGTACGATACCGTTTCCAACAAGTCTGGGGAGATTAAGCTCTCGGCGATCTCAAAGGCATCTTGCCCACAAATGCACAACAATGTGGCAGCCTTT
This sequence comes from Protobothrops mucrosquamatus, assembly GCF_001527695.2. NCBI lineage: Eukaryota > Metazoa > Chordata > Lepidosauria > Squamata > Viperidae > Protobothrops > Protobothrops mucrosquamatus. The sequence goes on from NW_015387408.1 coordinate 82,599, forward strand.
AAGCCTTCCTCTCGAATCTGGTTTATGCGAAAATACGTCTCGACTCTTGCCACGTAAGATTCCCACCTCTCAGGGTGAGAGACGTCGAATTCTTCTAAACGCCCAACTTTAGCCATGATCGATGGTCAAGTTTCTTCTTCTTCAGCCGCACGCACCCTCCAGCGATTTCGTACTGGCAGGATAACGCTGACTTCCACGCCGTTTCTTTCCCGGACTTCTTTGGGTGAGTCTTCTAGCTTTTCTTAGCTGTAGAGACTGTATCCCACCTTCGTCGCCAGTGTTAAGTCCTGGGAATAATGGCGCTTGAGACAAATCATCTCCAACAAGTCTTTATTGTTTGCTCCACTCTACGAACAACCAGAGCAGAGGCACGCAGGCCTCTATTTATACCCTCTGATCCCCGGGCAAGTTCAGCCAATCATGAGACGGGCTTTTCCCGCCTTGCGCATGCGCACAAGGCTGGCGCCGCTCAGTCTGGTTCCGGGCAGCTTCTGCAAATGCCCGGGACTCTTGCAACGTCCCGAGCCTGCCTCTTGCAGGCTCAGGACACAACATGGATGACTGAGAATCTCACACACTCCATGTGTGTGTGAAGTTGCTTTTTTCTTTTTTTCTTTATTTTTTTATGTCTTTATATTTGTGTGCAGGACACACAGATTTATTGATTAGTGAAAGAAGTAGAAGAATAACACCTGAGAGAATTGAAGGAATAGCTTTGGGGGTTTTGACCCAGAAGTGGGGAGGAAAGAGGCAGCCAGTGGCATTTTTGTCAAAAATGTTAGATCCTGTCTGTTGAGGATGGCCAGACTGTGTTCAAGTGGTGGCGGCCACAGCAGTGTTAGTAAAGAGCAGAAAACTGACATTTGGGGGAGCTTTGGTGGTTACCACCCCCCCATCAAGTGAGGGCAATCTTGAACCAGAAAGCCAGCCTATGGCTGACAGACTCAAGGGTTTTAAAATATGAGAATATACTTATGGAACAGAATGATTTAGTATTGACTACTGATGTTAGTTTGAATCTAGCTCAATTTTTAAGAGGAGACTTAGAAGAAGGAACAGATATTGAACATTATTGTGTTGAAGTAATTGAATTACAGACTAGAGTTAGAGCTGACTTAACAGATGTTGCTCTGGGAGAAGGTGCTAATTTGTTTATAGATGGGTCCTCCAGAGTGGTAGAAGGGAAGAGGAGAAATGGATATGCAATAGTAGAAGGAAGAGAAGAAGTTTTGGTAGAAGCAGGAAAGTTGCCTTTAAGTTGGTCTGCACAGACTTGTGAATTGTATGCATTAAATCAAGCTTTAAAATTGTTGGAGAAACAGAGAGGGACTAAGTATACTTTTGGAATAGTGCACACTTTTGGAAAGATTTGGGAAGAATGAGGGTTGATTAATAGCAAAGGGAAGGATTCAATTCATGGGGAACTGATTACACAGGTATTGGACAATTTGATGTTGCCTGAAGAGATTGTACATGCGGAAAGGCATCAGAAAGGAAATTCTTTTGAAGTCTGTGGCAATAATTTAGCTGGCTTGGAAGTCAAGGTGGCAGCTGAAGAAGGAACTGAATGTTTAATGTTAAGTTTAACTCCTATAGTGGAAAAACCAAGGATTAATCCAATGTTCACTATAGAGTTAGACAGAGTTAGAGAAAGTATGGGCAGTGAAAACAGAAGAAGGAAAATGGTTATTACCTGATGGAAAGCAAATGCTGAATGAATTGATAACTAGGGAAATTTTGGAAGTACTACATTAGGGTAGTCATTGGAGAACTAATGACTATGATTTGTTTTTGGAAGCTTATGGATGCTGTGGGTTGTATACAGTGGCTAAGTAAGTTTGTGACAAATGTATGGTATGTAAAAGTGAATTGAAAGTTCTATATCATAAAGAGGAGGGCGACATATAGCTGTGAGAAAATTTCAATGCCTTCAAGTTGATTTTACTAAATTACCTCAAGTGGGGGAAATTCCACAATATGAAACTAAGGATATGTTTATAAAGCACTATATACTGGAGTTGTCTTCTTCTTTATCTTACCTCAGGAACAAAGGACTCCTAGCACAAATCCCACTTTGGGCTTTGCGGTGCATTCTTATAGAGCTGGAGATTGGGTCCTGATCAAAGCTGGGAAAGAGGAAAAGTTACAGCCAAACTGGGAGGGACCATACCAGGTGCTGTTAACCACTGAAACTGCTGTGAGAACCCGAGAGAAGGGTGGACACATGACACCCGAGTGAAGGGACCAGTGGAAGAACCAGCCATCTGGACTGTTCAACCAGCTGAAGATCCTCTACGAATTAAACTGAAAAAGTCACAATTGATGCTGGAATCTTGGCATTTTGGAGTAACTTGTTTTTTTTTAATTGCACTTGGAGTTCTAATTCTCTACTGTTTCAGGAAAGAAATACCTTGTGTGCGTTTGGAAGAAAGAAGTCAGAAGAAACATTGGTTCCTGAAGTGTGTCTTTTGCCATTGTAATTGTATCACTGATTGTTATCACTGTTATCATCATGTTAACTGTTGGTTGTTGTAATATTCCTTGCTTAGAGAAAGATGGGGATATTTGCTGTTGTTATCGTGTGGTTTACTTTTCAGTCCAGTCCTGACACTTCCAGAGAGTTCTGGAACACAGTGCAAATGCAGCTCAGAAGTTAAAGGTAAAGCACCAATTTCTAGAGTTTTCAGTTAACAATTAGTTAATAAATTGAGAAAACAGTGGCCCCCTCAGTGTATATTGATATGTCCGTGGGATGATGTGATTATTACTACCAACGATAAATTGAATCAGCAGGTTAAAGTCTGCATTCGGATGAAGGATGGAGATGGCAACGAATTAAAAAGTGCTTTGCAAGCCACTCCTGCTCCTTCTGCTGTACCTGTTACTAACATTATAGAAAATACTGAATCATTTTATGATGTGGATATGGAAGTTATGGATACCAAACCAACCAATGCTTGGCTAGCTTTGAAATATCTTTATGCTAGCAAATCAGGACACTCCAGTTGTTGGGTGTGTTCTCATTTGAATGAGAAGACAATGAAGATTCCAAAGATAGTGGCTCCTATTAATATCTCACATTTTTTTATTTTTTTTTATTTTTCCTTTTTCACTTTACAAAAACGAAATACATTTTTTCTTTCTTTCTTTTTCCTTTTAACAGTACTGTGTCCTATATCTCTTACAATTATTTACAGTTATTTACATTTATTATTTATACATTTTTATTTCTTTGTTCTAACCAATTATACCACTTATCCCATATCTCATAAAAATCCATTTCTTCCTTTCATTTCTAGGGTAAGCTTGTACATCTCGGCGCATTCTAATATCTTGTGGAATATCTCACAAATTTTAATGAATACTTCAAATATCCATTATGGAAACTTTGTTGTGAGAGAGAGACAGTTAGAACAAATACAAATACAAGAGATAGTGGGAAGTTTTTATGTTCCTGATTGGTGCATCAGAGGAAATTTAACCACTGGAGACGGCTGGTGTGGAAATACTGTAGTCAATGTCACCATGACTCCAGACACCTTTAATAAGATTAATGTTCAAAGTGTCACCAGAAGTTTGTTTCAATCATCCAAGAATAAATCTTTGTATGAGGCTTATCTGAATTCGACTAGAGATGATCCGCAACGTCAGTGGTTCCATGCTTTGGAGGTTGTGAACAAT
>NW_015387408.1:86637-106648 GCF_001527695.2 Protobothrops mucrosquamatus
TACTAGTGAAGAAGTACCTGATTATTCTGAACTAATTGAGAAACATCATGAACAAGCAAATAAATTACAAGAAACGGCTGGGCTATAAGGAGGGATGGTTGGAATCCCTTGAAAAGACTCAGTGATTGGATCCCTAACTTGGCTGGATGGTTAAAACAATGTTGGGAATTTTAATATTGATAACTGGAATGATGGTTTGCTGTATGCAGCTTGGGCATGATGATGATGTGTTGTAAAGATTGCTTGGTCGGATGGAAAATGAGAGATGAGAGTGAAGTGGTTGAAAGAATGTTGAGACAATTTGAGAAATATGAGTGTAAAAATCAATACTGATTGTGAAAAGAAAAAGGAGGGATTGTGGGAAAAAGAGCTTATTGTTTTTACAAAAACTGTAGAAGACATGCTGGCCTGTGGAGCAAATACATTGTATATATTTTAATCTCATGAGCCTAGTTTGAAGCTTTAAAATTGTATATAGGAAGGTCTCTGCTATGCTGAAAACCCGTCCTAACCAGAATTTATTTATTTATTTATTTATTTATTTATTTATTTATTTATTTATTTATTTATTTATTTATTTATTTATTTATTTATTTATTTATTTATTAAATTTATATACCGCCCTATCTCCCTTACGGGACTCAGGGCGGTGAACAGGCGATACTAAAAACCACGATAATAAATAAATAGTTTGTTTTAAAATCGAATTAAATAACAGGCCTGTTCTAAAAACACACCCGTAAACCCCCCCCCCCACTGAAACATAATCAAACTACACCAGGCCGGCTGCACGGAATAGATGGGCCTTCAGGGCTCGGCAAAAAAGGCGCAGGTCTGCAACTGTACATAGGTCGGGGGGTAGGTCATTCCAGAGGGCAGGAGCTGCCACAGAGAAGGCTCTCCCCCTGGGGGTCGCCAGCCGGCATTGTCTGGCCGACGGCACTCTAAGGAGGCCCTCTCTGTGGGAGCAGACTGGTTGAAGGGAGGTGTTTGGTAGGAGGTGGTCTTGCAAATACCTAGGTCCATTGCCATGGAGCGCTTTAAAAGTTGTTACTAACACCTTGAAGCGCACCCGGAAGGCCACCGGCAGCCAGTGCAGCTCACGCAGGAGAGGTGTTACATGGGAGCATCTAGAGGCCCCCAAAATCCCCCGCGCAGCCGCATTCTGATACAATTTACTGATACAATAGCAACTTTAGAGACAACCTCTAGGAACTAACAATCATAAAAGGTAATTCATAAATAAGAGAAGGGGGCGATCAAATTAGAAGAGGGGGGGAATGTAATCCGGCGGAGATAATGTATTCCCTTTAGGAGCTTTGGAGAGGTTGTGATGACATAATTACAGTATGATTACTAAGCCAATGAAGAAGAGGTGGGAGGTGTATTTGTAATGGCAATAGAGAATATAAAGAATGAATATTGAAGATTTAAGGTGTGTCCAATGTGTGCACAAGGAGCACCCCCTTTGCAAAGGACTACAAATTACCATTGTTTTCTCTTGGAAGTTTTGGCTTGTGATTTTTATTTTTATTTATTTTTTTATGTTTAGATTTTTGTCCTGACCCTGTTTATATCTATCTTATCCATATCAACTTTTTGCAGAATAATCCCTGGTATAAAACTGACGAAGCACAGCACAGCTAAGAATATACAAATTGTATATTCTTAGCTTCAAGCAAAGAATCTAGTGGGAGGCAGCTTGAAAATTCTTAGTTTAACAAAAATTTATGAATTTATGAGGTCTCTTTCTCCCTGAGAAGAAGCCTCAGGGAGGCTTCTCCTTTCTTAAGAAATCTCCTTCTTTCTTCCCCACTGCTTGTTATATATCTAAATTTTGTGCTCAGCCAGATTGTGTAGGAACCACAGAATTTCTTGTGTTCTCTCTGTACCTATCGGGAGTAGACCTGGGGGTAATTACCCAAGAGAGTAATTTGGGCATAAATTGGGGATAATGGAGTAATTTGTGATTACTTGTTTGTGAGTCAGAAATCCAGTTCTGAACTGCCATTGCTGATACATTTGTGCAAAATGGTTTTTTTGTGGGAGTAAAAGCATTCTTCAAGATCAAGAGAAGGGATAATGGGGTCAAATAGTTTAAGAACTTCTGATATAGGGTGTCTGCAGGGTATGGTCAAAAATATAAAGATGGCAGCCAGTTAATGTGCTGGACCAGGGTAACCCTGGCCAGAGCATATATTGGCTTGAGATCTGTATGTTAGAATGTTTGGCATTTAAAGGGTTAAGCGCTGTCTCCTTAAGAGATGGCTTATGAGTAATGTAGTTTTAGCTGTTCAGTGAATCCTATGTTAACAAGGCAGTGGGAGGGGCTACTAAGTTCATCACAGGATATCCTGGCTACGTGCCAGCTCATAAAGAAGCCTTTGTATCATCCAGCCACATTTATTTATTTATTTATTTATTTATTAATTAAACTTTTACCCCGCCCTTCTCCTTACGGACTCAGGGCGGCTAACAACCAATAAAATACAAATACACCCCAAGACACCCCTTAAAACTTGGTTAAAAAGAAATATTTAAATTGGCTATAATTAATTAAAAATGTTTAAGAACCCCACTAAAAAATTTCCCCTTAGGCCNCACAGCCACTCGGTCTTGGAAGGGTTGAGCCTGAGTCTGTTCCTCCCCATCCAGACCCTTACGGCCTCCAGGCAACGGGCCATCACGTCAAGGGCATCGTTGGGGTGGCCTGGGGTGGAAATGTACAGCTGAGTATCATCAGCGTACTGATGGAAATCCACCCCAAAGCCACGAATGATCTCTCCCAGCGGCTTCACATGATCTCTCCCACATGGCTTCTAGTCCGTGGGTTGGAAGCTCTATCTCCAACATGTGAGGTTACCCAGAAGAGGGGAAATCCATTGTCAATTTACCTGTGGAACGAGTAATAATGCTGAATATGTTTCTGGATGCATCTCTACATAACCATAGTTATTGTTTTGAGGATTCCTGGAAATAAAGCGATATTTCTTTTACTTATTTCACCGAGTGAACTGCCTGTCTCGATGGAATTAAAGGAGCCTATTCTGTCTGGGACAGATCAGTAAATTGACATGGCTAATTTTCCTCTAATTGCAAGTTGCATCTGTCTGCTTTAGTAAATTCACAAGTCTGTCTCTCTTCGCTAAAAGTAAAAGTTAGTGAAAATTCTCTATGCCCTGCTTGAATGAAGTGAAAGATTGATGCTAGTGAATTACACCCTTGTGAGTAAAAGTTATTGTTGCTTCTCTATGTCCTGTTTGGATGAAGTTGGAAAAGTCTTGTTCTAAAAATGCTATTGATGTCGTGTGTCTGATTAATGAAACACTTAAAAGGACTTTCAGGCATATTTTCTCCTAAAAGCATTTATTAAGTTTACAGAGACGTCAGTACAGCATGGTGGAAATGCTTAGGTCTGGCTTCTCTTCCGTTACGCATATACATTCTAAGCATTTCCCCCCCCCCCTTATTTTGGGGTCATGGTTCACATCTTCCAATCAACTTGGAAGATGTGATTTACTTCCGGTTTCTTTTTCCCAGGCTATCCTTATTCTCCTCCCTTTTTCCCTGTTGCCTGGTTTAACTATAAAAATACCAGACAGTTCTGCATATTGTCAAAGCAAGAATATACAGTACTTGCAGCGTTGACATCCGGCCCCCCTTACAAAAAGGACAGATCCTGTAAAGCAAACCAAAGCATATGTTAAGGGTTATCTTTCGGTTTGTTGGGGTGTTTCACATGAAACCTTTTGACCAATCTATTAGCCTTTACTTCACTGGATTTCACCCAGGTGGCCTCGGATAACGGGTATCCCTTCCATTGTACTAGATACTGCAATTTCCCTCTGAAAATTCTAGAGTCAAGAATACGTTTTACTTCATAGTGGGTCTGTCCCGCAACCACGAGGGGCCCAGGTGCCTTTTTTGGAGGAGGTCTTAACGTGGAGCCCCGATATGGCTTCAACAAGCTACAATGGAAAACTGGGTGAATTTTCCCTAAGAGTTTAGGGAGTTTTAGCTCTACTGTGACTGGGTTGATGATCCTTACTATGGGGAAAGGCCCCAAGAACTTTGGTCCCAATTTCTTGCTGTTGGACTGCAGGGGGTGGTGATGCCCTCGGCTGCTGTAGGCCCCTCAATGGTTGCTGGACATGCTGGGCCTCCCTCATCTGCAAGCTCACCGGCTGTAGCTCTCCTGGCTTTTGCATTATCTCAAGCTGCTGCAAGGCCTCTATTAGCTGTGGTAAGCTCAGTTGCTGCTGATTATGCCACCCTGCCCATTGCTGGAAAGGCCTCAATTTGGGATTCCCTCCGTCTTCAGGACTGTGACTCACCATTTCTGCTTTCAGCTGGGAAATCTGCCAGATTCCTCTCTCCCCCGGCTTGCCGGCTGTCGCTTCCCCCCCCCGGGGAAACTGCAGCAGCCAGGGGGCTGGCCTCAGACAAACTTTATTTCTGCATGATGAGATCTCCTCTGAATCTTTACCAGCCCCTCTTAAGCCTAGAGGCAGTGGATGGAGTTCGGGACCCCAGATAGTTTTAAATGGAGTTTGGACCTAAGCATGATGTCGTGTGTCTGATTAACGAAACACTTAAAAGGACTTTCAGGCATATTTTCTCCTAAAAGCATTTATTAAGGTTACAGAGATGTCAGTACAGCATGGTGGAAATGCTTAGGTCTGGCTTCTCTTCCATTACGCATATACATTCTAAGCATTCCCCCCCTTATTTTGGGGTCATGGGTCACATCTTCCAATCAACTTGGAAGATGTGATTTACTTCCGGTTTCTTTTTCCCGGGCTATCCTTATTCTCCTCCCTTTTTCCCTGTTGCCTGGTTTAACTATAAAAATACCAGACAGTTCTGCATATTGTCAAAGCAAGAATATACAGTATTTGCAGCGTTGACAATTGATTTGTTTGCCAGCCAACGTTTAAAGTAAAGGAAAAGAGTTAAATTGGGTGAAGCCTCCCTCCCCCAAAACGTTTCTGCCTACTGCATCGCATGGCCAGAATCGTTGCATGTATAGACTGTTTATAAAGATCAGAGAAGTGTTGGGGCAGCCACCCCCCCTCTTTGCCTGCAACTCAAACAGCCTGAAGCAAAGCAAGGAAAGAGGGAAGAAGCCAAAAGGTGTGTGTGTGTGCCATGCCCACTTGTAACCTAAGCTAGCTGACTGAATTTGTATATGAAAATCAGGAATGAAGAGAAAACCTGTGGGGAACCTGAATATATGTATACTTTTCGATTTTGAGGTCAGTTTCAAATTTTGACTTTTCATGCTTAATTGGCTATTTGCCAACAAATGCGAGATAGGCCCTGGCCAAACTTTTGAGGGAGAGGTCGGAACTGGAAAACACGTTTTTTCGGGTTCCCCAACCTGTGGGGAGCCTCAATATATGTATACTTTTCGAATTTGAGGTCAGTTTTAAATTTTGACTTTTCATGCTTAATTGGCTATTTGCCAACAAATGCGAGATAGGCCCTGGCCTAACTTTGAAGGAGAGGTCGGATCCGGAAAAAACAGGTTTTTTCGGGTTCCCCAACCTGTGGGGAACCTGAATATATGTATACTTTTCGAATTTGAGGTCAGTTTCAAATTTTGACTTTTCATGCTTAATTGGCTATTTGCCAAAAAAAATGCGGGATAGGCCCTGGCCTAACTTTTGAAGGAGAGGTCGGATCCGGAAGACACACATTTTCTAGTGTTCCCCAACCTGTTGTTGTGGCTCCGTCTTGTGAGCCCCTCTTATCGGAGGAAGAAGGCTCCGAACATGAAGGAGAGGAGATGGCCAGGCCTCCCTCTCCAGGACCCTCCTCTTTGGCAATGCCTCAGGTGTCTTCCGACGGAGAAGAGATTGACCAGGGGCCAGGTGGTTCTGAGATTGGCCAGGAGCCAGGTGTTTCTGAGATTGGCCAGGAGCCAGGTGTTTCGGATAATGAGGAAGAGAAGTTGTGGCTGGATCCACGCCAGCGTAGGAGCGACAAGCGTGCGCAGCAGAAAAGGAGACGTGCCAGAGATTAAGCTGAATCATTGGACCACACCCCACAGGCTATAAAAGGGAGGTGGTGGCCATTTGGACTCTGTGACAGACAAAAGCTGTATCTCTGGCGAAGTAGTTTGCTGTGGACTTACTTTTCTAACTGTGTGTATTGTTTTTGTTCTTTGAGTAAAAGTCTTGGCAGGCAGCTACGGAGCTGCTGCCAAGTTTTCTTATCTGTGAATTGAAGTGTGGAGAAGTTCTTTAACCCTCGGCTGGCTGTTTGGGTGTGTGTGTCCGAAGGGAACAGAACATCTTGTCCGTCACCCGAACATAATCTATCGTTAACCCACAATGGACCAACAGCTGCAGCAGCAGGTACAGCAGCTGATGGATGCCAATCAGCTCCTACAGCAGCAAGTGGCCCAGTTAAATGCTCAACTGGCTTTGGGAAATGCTCCTGCAGCTCTTCCCCCCCTCCTCCTCCCCGTTCGAGATGCCCAGTGAACGTGCCAGAGAGATTTTCTGGGCAGACGGAGCTGTTCCCGGCCTTCCTGGGACAATGCCAACTCTTTATGGCGATGAGGCTGGAGGAGTTTCTGGATGATCGGGCTTGGGTGGCATTCGTGATTAGCTTCCTTTCTGGCTCTGCCACCTGATAGGCCACGCCCCTGTTGTTGCAAAACAGCCCATTACTCCTGGACTACCAGGGCTTTTTGCAACACCTGCGGGTGATGTACGAGGACCCCTTGCGCATTCAGACGGCAGCGAGGCGCATCAAGGACCTCCGCCAAGGAAAGCGCACCCTGCAGGACTATATCGCTGAGTTCCGACTCCTAGGCCAGGACTCGGCTTGGAATGAGGCGGCGCTGATGGATGCCTTCCAGGACGGCCTCTCAGACGATCTGCAGGACGAACTGGTTCGGGTGGAGGTGCCTCAGACCCTCGACGCCCTGGTGCTCCAATGCCTGCGCATCGACGCCCGCCTTCAACGGCGACGGCCTCGTCGGCCCCTTCCGGAACCAACAACAGCTTCGGCACCCCCGCGTTTCGCACCGACAGTACCCCGGACCACCCCACACTTTGTGGCCCCAGCTGAGGAGCCCATGGAGCTCGGAGCAGCTAGACCTCAACTGACGGCCCAGGAGCGGATGTGGAGACGCCAAGGGGGATTGTGCCTCTATTGCGGCAAGGCTGGACATTTTGCCGCCTCGTGTCCCAGGAAGCGGAGTGGGGCGCTTAAGCCTGTTCCGGAATCTCGGTGTGACCAACCGCGAAACGGGCCAGGCCTGGCCTAGGGGAAACCCTGGGCCAGGCACTAACCATGCCCCACCGGAGTCGGCGACTGTGGACTGTGAGTCCCCTCGGCACCTGATTCTGGACACCCGGGTGTTGTTGGCCAATTGGTCGGAGGGGCTTCAGGCACATGCGCTGGTGGACTCCGGGGCCATGACGAACTTCATGGACCAGGCCTTTGTGGCCTTTTTTAAGGTTCCCTTGGTTCCGGTGGACCCTCCGTTGAGGGTTGAGACTATTGATGGGCGGGAACTCGTGGCAGGGCCCATCAAATTTGCTACCCAGCCCTTGCGCCTCGCCATTGGTAACCACGAGGAGGCGATCCAGTTCTATGTGACGGCGGACCTGCATTTTCCATTGGTCCTGGGGATGGCCTGGCTTCGGGCCCACGATCCTCAGGTGGCATGGTCGAGAAATGCTATCTCGTTCCCGAGCTTGCAGTGCATCGACCATCTCCGCCACACCTGTGCCGGCCAGGACGTCTCCACCCCGGCTGTCTCCTTGCCTCCTGAGCTGACGCCCTTCGCCGATGTGTTCAGCGAAAAGGAGGTGGACCGATTACCCCTGCACTGACCCTACGACTGCCCGGTGGACCTGCTGCCCAAAGTGCCACTGCCCGCGGGCCACCTGTATTCCATGTCGAAGCCCGAATTGGCTGCCCTACGGGACTTTCTGGACAAGAACCTGGCTCGAGGGTTCATCCGGCCTTCGTCCTCCCCGCTCTCGGCCTCGGTCCTCTTTGTGAAGAAGAAGACGGGGGACTTACGCCTGTGCTGTGATTACCGGCGCTTGAATGCCATCACAGTGCGGAATCGCTACCCCCTGCCGCTCATCCCGGAGCTGATGGAGAGGTTGCGGGAGGCCTCGATCTTCACCAAGCTCGATCTCCGAGGGGCCTACAATCTGGTGCGCATGAGAGAGGGGGAGTGGAAGACAGCGTTTGGCACCCGATACGGCCACTTCGAGTACACCGTCATGCCGTTCGGGTTGACCAACGCCCCCGCGGTCTTCCAGCACCTGATGAATGACGTGTTTCGGGACATGTTGGACCGGTTCGTGGTGATCTACCTGGATGATATTTTGATCTATTCCCAGACCCAGGAGAGCCACCTCCAGCATGTCCGCCAGGTCCTGCAGTGCCTGCAGGAGAACCAACTCTATGCAAAGTTGGAGAAATGTTACTTCTTTCAGACTTCCATAGAGTTCCTCGGGCACATCATCACCTCTGAGGGCATCGCGATGGACCCGCGCAAGGTGGAGGCCTTGCGCAGTTGGGAACCCCCACGTCGGGTGAAAGACGTCCAGCGTCTGCTGGGGTTCGCCAACTATTATCGGACATTCATCCCGGCCTTCGCCACCCTGACCTTGCCGCTGACTCAACTCCTTCGGAAGAAGGTCCCGTTCCAGTGGGGGCCCCTGCAGCAGCAGGCCTTCGAGGTCCTCAAGCAGGCCTTCATCACGGAGCCGGTCCTGAGGCATCCCAATCCACACCGTCCGTTTGTGGTCGAGACGGATGCGTCCAATGTGGTGATTGGAGCGGTACTGCTACAGGCCCCGGTGGATGGCGGCACTCTTTTTCCCTGCGCTTATTACTCCCGGAAACTCAATCCTTCCGAGCGCAACTACACCATCTGGGAAAAGGAGTTGCTGGCTATCAAGGCCACGTTCGAGGCTTGGTGGCATCACCTTGAGGGGGCCCGACACCAGGTGGAGGTGCGGATGGACCATCGGAACCTCGAGCACCTCACTATGGCCAGGAAGTTGAACCAGCGGCAGATCCGGTGGTCATTGTTTTTCGCCCGGTTCAACTTCCACGTCGTGTACATTCCGAGCAACCTCAACCAGAGAGCGGACGTGCTATACCGCAAGCCAGAATACTTCTGCCCCAAGGACTCCCTTCCCCCACGGACGGTGCTGCCAGCAGAATCCTTGGCCGCGGTCCAGGAACCGGCAGACTTGCGGGCTCGGGTGCTGGAAGCACAGCGCCGTGATGACTGGTCACAGCAACGGAAAGCGGACGTCGACCCAGCGTCCCCCTAGACCTTGGAGGAAGGCTTGCTGAAACACCGGGGCTGGCTGTATGTGCCCACGAGTCCGCTCCGAGCCCACGTCATGAACCAGTGCCATGACAACCCCGCTGCGGGGCATTTCGGCCTCTTTAAGACCTTGCACTTGGTGACGCGGACTTTTTGGTGGCCTCGGGTATGGCATGACGTGCACGCGTACGTGACGTCCTGTGCGACGTGCCGACAGGCCACACCCACGTCCGGCCCACCGCCGGGACTCCTCCAGCCGCTGCCGACACCGGAGAGACCGTGGGGTGCCATCTCCATGGACTTCCTAACAGATCTACCACTGTCCGCCACGTTCACGACCGTCCTTGTGGTGGTGGACATGCTCACCAAGATGACCCATTTCATCCCGTGCCGCGGACTGCCATCGGCCCGCACCATGGCCCGTCTGTTCCTGCAGCACATCTTTCGCCTCCATGGCCTGCCAGACAGGGTGGTGTTGGACCGCAGAGCCCAGTTCACGGCCCGCTTCTGGAAAAGCCTAATGGCTGCGCTGGAGGTGCAGGTGTGCCTGTCATCGTCGCACCATCCGGAGACTGACGGGGGCACGGAGAAGGTCATCGGCATCCTGGAGCAGTACCTCCGCTGTTTCGTCAACCAGCGGCAGGACAACTGGGCCGAGTACCTTCCCCTGGCAGAGTTCGCCTTCAACAACTCCCAACACACCTCCACCCAGATGACCCTGTTCCATGCCAACGTCGGCTACCATCCACGGCTTTTCCCGTTGTTCATCTCGGATTCCCCTGTTCCCGAGACCCAGGACTTCCTCTCGGAGCTTCAGGTAGTGCAGCAACTGGTGAGGCGGCAGCTGATCCGGGCGAAAGAGGACTATAAACGGGTCGCCGACCGCTCCCGACGGGCAACGCCACCGCTGGCAGTCAGAGATCGGGTGTGGCTGTCCGGTGAAGAAACTGGACTATCGTTTTATTGGTCCCTTTCCCATCGAGGCAGTCAGCCCGGTGGCCTACCGGTTGACCCTACCACGCTCCATGCGGATCCACCCCGTTTTCCATCGGTCCCTCCTGGTTCCTGAGGCCCCAGCGAGCCATCTCAAACTCCTGACGACGCCTGCCCCCCCCAGCCGCAGCCGACGAGGAGGACACCTCGACGTACGAGGTGGACAGTATCCGGGACTCCCGTTGGCTGAAGGGGCACTTCCAATACCTCATTGCCTGGAAGGGATATGGCCCCGAGGATTTCAGCTGGGTGGACGCTTCTTCCGTTCAGGCCCCTGACCTGGTACAGGCCTTTCACGATCGGTTCCCGTCCCGACCACATCCCGACCGGCAGACCCGGGGGAAGGGCCCTGCGGTGGGGGATAGTGTTGTGGCTCCGTCTTGTGAGCCCCTCTTATCGGAGGAAGAAGGCTCCGAACATGAAGGAGAGGAGATGGCCAGGCCTCCCTCTCCAGGACCCTCCTCTTTGGCAATGCCTCAGGTGTCTTCCGACGGAGAAGAGATTGACCAGGGGCCAGGTGGTTCTGAGATTGGCCAGGAGCCAGGTGTTTCTGAGATTGGCCAGGAGCCAGGTGTTTCGGATAGTGAGGAAGAGAAGTTGTGGCTGGATCCACGCCAGCGTAGGAGCGACAAGCGTGCACAGCAGAAAAGGAGACGTGCCAGAAATTAAGCTGAGTCACTGGACCACACCCCACAGGCTATAAAAGGGAGGTGGTGGCCATTTGGACTCTCTGACGGACAAAAGCTGAATCTCTGGTGAAGTAGTTTGCTGTGGACTTACTTTTCTAACTGTAAAAGTCTTGGCAGGCAGCTACGGAGCTGCTGCCAAGTTTTCTTATCTGTTAATTGAAGTGTGGAGAAGTTCTTTAACCCTCGGCTGGCTGTTTGGGTGTGTGTGTCTGACGGGGACAGAACAGCTGGAATGGGAGAACTTACCAGATGTGCGCAGCAATATTTCAACACCAGAGGCGGCAAGAAACACACCTCACCTAGCACACATAGCCAATCTAATCCCTCCCCTAGATCCTGAAGCCGAAATCCTACTTATGGTGGAACGAGACACCCCAGAGTCCATTTGTTCCGATGAAAGGATCAAAGGTCCACCAGGCGCCCCAGTAGCCATTAAGATGGAACTCGGATGGGCCATTGGAGGGCCGGTCTGTATCGATAAAATGCAAATTCCAACCCAGGTGAATATCTCAAGAACCTCCTTTCTCAGCAATGGAAGAGATTCCCACCTAAAACCACACCAAGAACACTTCACGCTTGTGACAACCAAACCCGTTTTGGAAGCAACAGTGTTCCAGACCAGTGAAAGTCGCAATGACTCAGCCTTGTCCATAGTGGACAAACAATCTCTGCACCTACGCGCGTCCTCCCAAAGCACTATACATTGGGACAGGCCGTGTCTGCCAGAACAGAAACAAGACTGGGAGTCATGGAGTACACTCCTAGGTTGTCTCCAAAGCAGGCAAGTGCAGCGCATGTATGTCTCCAGTTCATCTGCCACCGTACAAAAGAAAGAATTGTACGCTTTCTCAGATGTGTCAACAAAGGTGAATGCAGCCATAAGATACATCTCAATCTACAACGGGGAGAGCCACATTTCGCCACTGGAAAAGCGAAACTGACAATACAACAAGGCCACACCGTACCAAGGTTAGAATTCTGTGGTACCATATTGGCCGTAAAATTCACCAGCCTGACAACAAAGACGTTAGGCCTTGAGCTACAGTCCACCACCTTCTACGCAGACAGCAAGGTGATGTCAAGCTACATCTGCAACCAAAGCAGATGCTTCTATGTCTATGTAGACAATAGAGCAGAAAAGATTGAAACATTTTTAAGCCCCGAATAATGGCAACATGTGCCAACAGATAAGAACCTTGTGGACCAAGCTAAGTGGCCCACCCTTGCCACACAATTGACAGAATTGATCTGCCTAAAAGGTCCTGAGTCCTTGGCTTGTCCAGACAGCCTGATGCCACAGAGACCAAAACGCTATATGCTTCTAGCTCTAGATCAACATGCCAACATTCAACCTCAGGCACCCAGTAAATTTCTAAGACAGGATGAGAAAAAGACCATCCAGACCATCTGCTTGTCCTCAATGGGCAAAGAGACAGAGAAACTGCTTTCTAGCCATTTCCTAGAACCAGTCAGCTTCAAACCCTCCTCTAAGCAGACACACCTGAGATTGGGCATAGTATTGATGTCCTGATCACTTGTCTTAGCATCCCAAGAACTAGCTTTGTAGGAGCCTGCAAGGACTTACAGACTATTTAAGGTATTTGTCATGACCCAGTGATTGACAAATGTCTGAAGGGCAAAAATTACCCTCCCCATGCATCTCACATGGGTGAAGCGTGGGAGCGCATGATTGGCATACTCAACAAAACCATGGACCCTATCTCGACAAAGACACCCATGCCCACACATGAGGTCCTCACTATCCTCATGACAACAGTAGCAGCCATCATCAACGTTCCACTGGTGGTTCCAGATCCTTCTGTTCCTGAGTTTCCTGTGATTCCAGCTCCTGCTGTTCCTGAGTTTCCTGTGGTTCCAACTCCTGCTGTTGCTGAGTTTCCTGTGGTTCCAGCTCCTGCTGTTCCTGAGTTTCCTGTGGTTCCAGCTTCTTCTGTTCCTGAGTTTCCTGTGGATCCAGGTTTCTTTGTTCCTGTAAATTTTTGGGTTCCAGTTTTTCTGATCCAGAAATTCCTTTGGTTCTAGTTTCTCCTACAGGAAGAAGACCTTGTCTTGCTGAGAGACAAGGACACATACCAGAACTCCTGGCCCATGGGACTCGTGCACCAGGCCCCACCCAGTTCTGATGGACTAGTTCGCCAAGTTGAGGTCCAGATCGTGAAGCCACGTGAGTCAGATCGTGACTCAAAGACTCTTGCACCAGACTGATCACCCACCTGGTCCTGTTGCTGACGAAGACTGAACTGGAAGTTTGGTCCTCAAAGTATGTATATTGTGTACCTCATGATTGCATTGTTTGATGTAACAGCTTGTTTATCTTTGTTATAGTTGTGCATGTTTTGTATTTACCTTATAGTTATGCATGTTTGATATCATGTTTACCTATTTTAGTTAATAGTCAGTTAGCAATGAGAATTGCATGCTTTAATGCTACGTTTTTTGCTTATTTTAGTTAGTTAGTAGTGGAAATTTATATTTCCAAGCGGGGAGTGTGCTGGACCAGGGTAACCCTGGCCAGAGCATATAGTGGCTTGAGATCTGTATGTTAGAATGTTTGGCATTTAAAGGGTTAAGCGCTGTCTCCTTAAGAGATGGCTTATGGGTAATGTAGTTTTAGCTGTTCAGTGAATCCTATGTTAACAAGGCAGTGGGAGGGCTTACTAAGTTCATCACAGGATATCCTGGCTACATGCCAGCTCATAAAGAAGTCTTTGTATCATCCAGCCACATGGCTTCTAGCCCGTGGGTTGGAAGCTCTATCTCCAACATGTGAGGTTACCCAGAAGAGGGGAAATCCATTGTCAATTTACCCGTGGAATGAGTAATAATGCTGAATATGTTTCTGGATGCATCTCTACATAACCGTGAGTTATTGTTTTGAGGATTCCTGGAAATAAAGCAATATTCCTTTTACTTATTTCACCGAGTGAACTGTCTGTCTTGATGGAATTAAAGGAGCCTCTTCTGTCTGGGACAGATCAGTTAATATGTTTATGTTCTCTGGACACTGGAACTGAGAAGACAGGCTTTGCAGTGCAAGGTGCAATAGGACACATCAAATGTTTTTCAAATGTAAAGAGGTGGATTTTGCTCTTTGTGAAGCTATGCAAAATTTCAGAACAAATACTATAGTGTTGTGAATAGTAAATTTTATGTGCTGTACAGTTCTCAAAATACAGAGATTTTGCAGTTCAAGAGTTAAAGTTTGGTACAAAGTACAGTTTCCTTTGGAGAATTATTTTCTGTGAGAAAAACTTGTTTCTTTCCATAATTTAGCTTATTAAACTCCACTGTAATTTCAAGAATAGATTTTCCCTTTGTTTCTGGAAGATATAAGTAGATGATTACACTTGAAATGGCCAGGATCCCCATAAAAATCAGAAAGCAGAAGGGACCAAGATATTCCTGAAAGCAGAGAGAAAGAAAATTAAAACTTAAAAAAGGCACACAGTGTTGCATTCTTCTTTGAAGACAAGGCTGGATCTGGTTCATTAAATAAGCCCTGTCCTTTTCTATTTCATATTGTTGTCAGTTAAGCCATGACAGAAATATGCTTAATGTGTATATAACATCTGGTTCTTTTGTGACTCAGGCTAAATCAAGTTACTCTTACCACAATGAATGGGAAGATCATCCCAAGCAGAAAGAGCCCCATCCAGTTGATAAATCCTACAATTACAAAGGCAGATGGACGGTATGTTTGATTGAAGATTTCCACCATAACTGATATTGTGGCACCAGCTAGCAAAGAGGGAGAGAAAGAAACCGTAATATGACAGAGTCAGTGTTCATGTGAGGCCTCCAGCTGTGGGAAGAGCAAAGAGAAAGGTTTTCTTGTAGCCATGGATGGACTGGTCATCCTGAGCAAGGTTAGATGCATTTCTGAGGGCAGCAAGAATAAGTCATCTTGGGCTCCTTCTCTTCATTCCTAAAATCAGGTGAACAGCCTTATTACATTCTCTGAATAGGAACTCATCATTCCAGGAACCATTATTGTGTCTGGGGAGGATTAAGGGACGCACCTCAGCTCAGGTGTTGAGTGCCCAACAACAGAAAGGCAGATTGCTTAGAGCAGAGCTATAAGGTCCTTGATTATAAATTCCATTTATTTATTTGTCAAACTTGTATGCCAGCTGAGTCTCAGTGGTATGCAATACATGTTCCATGTATGTGCTTATGCCCAAGAACACCCAAATTATACATGCATTAGATGTAAACTATGTGAACTATTAGAGGAAAAAGTAATGCACTTAGAGGCAACTCTAGCCAAACCACAATCTACGAAAAAAAGCTATACCCAAACCGAACCAAATAATGAACAAATAACTCCCAGAGGATTTGACCCTACTGATAAACCCTTGGAGGAAGACAAATGGAGGAATGTCACACATAGAAGGAAACACAATACTCAAAGAAAGAAGCAGCACACAACTAACAAACCCCTTTTGGCTAATCCAACCCAATCAGAAGCAGCCCCATTAAAACTGAGCAATCGATTTCTCCCTTTATATGGAAACATGCAGGCCCACAACCTCCCCCTCAAAGAAAACAACTTCAAATATCCTTTAAAAAATCACATCAACAAACACACCTGAGATAAACAGAAAAGCACCCCAGACTGCAGCCCCCCCAAAAGGAAGGCGAGTGTTGGTAATAGGAGATTCTATCCTCAAAGGAACAAGAATCATCCATCTGCAGACAGGATATACAAACCAGGGAGGTGTGTTGTCTCCCTGGAGCAAAAATCAAAGATGTGGCTGAGAACCTAACCAAAATAATTAGGCCCACAGATTACTACTCTTTCCTCCTCCTCCACATTGGGACAAATGACACAACTAAGAACCTCAGTACAAACAACTAGGGCTAGGCAAATGTTGGACAGACGACAGGTAGGGGCTCCACAGCCGCAGGGGGGGCTGCAACAGCTGGTAATGCCGCCACTGCAGTCTGTAAATGTGCTTAAGAAACATTTTAGTTAGTCTGTGGGCTGATGGGAATCCTTTGCAGTGTTGGTGTCGCTACTAAAATTGGAATCGCAGCCATTTTCTCTGCTTTGCTTTTTACATGATCTTTCTTCTATTTAGAATCAGGTATAGAATGGGATGGGGGTAGGGTGGGATGAATGCTTGAGCTCAGCTAGCTATATTAATAAACACTGCTTTGTGGGAACCCAAGGATGACTTGTTAATGTTTTGGTGTGCTGAGGAGCTGGAGTGAAAGCCCGTTTCAGGCTAATTGGAGAATGTGATTTATGACTGCTTATTAGGGGTGGGAATTGCAACTTATTACTTTGTATCCAGGAGGAAAGTAAACTAGTTTTGGGTTCAACTATGTAGTTCTGATACTTTATCTCCTGAATAAAATGTTCTTTAAGGGAGAATCCTTGCCTTGAAATTCTTTATTGGGTTTCATCTATTGGAACCATGATACCATTGGCTAAAGGGTTGGTGTCGCCAAGAAAACTTTGGTTTCCTGGATCATGGACTGCATTTTCTATGTGAAGGACTCTTGGCAAGGAATGGGCTGCACCTCACAAAAACAGGCAAAAATGTACTCAGAAAAACACTGGCACAACTCATCAGGAGGGCTTTAAACTAAAACTGAGGGGGAAGGGTGACCAATTTTTAGAATCTCTAGAACCCAATCATAAATCCCAAGAAAACAAATCAAACAATGAGGTAGGCAATGATGAGAAAAAAAGAAAAACTCCAACAACAACCAGGAGATGCAGGAAGCATGGACAGGCATAAAAGTCTTAAATGTTTACATACAAATGCTCAAAGCTTGGGGAATGAACAGGACAAACTAGAAGCAATAGTACACGACATAGTTGGCATTACAGAAACCTGGTGGGACGAAACCCATGAATGGAATGGACTGATGGATGGATACAAATTGTTCAAAAGAAACAGGTCTACAATAAGAGGGGGAGTTGCATTATATGTAAGAGAACACTACATATCTACAGAAATGCACATGATCAAAGATAAAATCTCTCTGGAATGTATATGGGTCAATATAAAAGAGAAAAAAAGTGACATTGTCATAGGTATATATTACAGGCCACCCAACCAATCAGAAGAAATAGATGAACTCTTTGCCAACTAGTTAACAAATGTATGTAGGAAGCATACCATAGTAGTAATGGGAGACTTCAACTATCCAGATAGCAACTGGGAGACAAACTCTACAGCAAGCGGGAGATCAAACAGATTCCTAACCAACCTAGCCAACAGCTTTGTCACCCAAAAGGTGAGGAGGGAGCTATATGTAAAGCTATACTGACTTAATTCTTACTTATAGAGAAGAAGTGATAGAAGGAGTTGAAGTTGCTGGAACCTTGGGTGAAAGTGACCACGTCATACTGGAATTTAATGCAAACACTAGCAATATAAAACAATCCAACCAGTGTCTTAAACTTCAAAAGAGCTGATTTTAACAAACTCAGAGAGAACCTAGGAAAGATCCCATGGATGAAAATCCTAAAGGGGAAAACAACCCAAGAAACATGGGAAATTCTGAAAAATGCGATCATAAAAGCCCATTACAGCACAATACCATTGAAAAAGAAAAACAAAAATTCAAGAAGAACCCAGCATGGCTGCACAAAGATCTCTCTGACAAGCTGAAAGATAAGAAGGACAAATACAAAAAATGGAAAGAGAGGCACATAACTAAGGCTGATTATCAGCAGACAGCCAGAAGTCAGAAAAGCAAAGGCTCAGAACAAACACTCACAACAGAAATCAAGGATAATAGAAAAAGTTTCTTCCAACATATTAACAACAAGAAAAAAGTCACGGAAACTGTAGGTCCACTAAAGAGAGAAGATGGCAAGGAAATAAGAGGCAATAGGGAGAAAGCAGAGCTGTTTAACTCATACTTTGCATCAGTCTTCACACAAAAAGAAACTATAGCCCAACATACAAAAAAAAAAACCCACTGCAAAAGACAAACTAGAAACAAAAATTAAAATAAGCAAGAAAATGGTAAGAGAACATCTATCTGACCTTGATGAATATAAATCACCAGGGCCTGACAGATTACATCCCAGAGTTCTGAAGGAGCTGGCAGATGTTATCTCAGAACCATTGCACCCCATCCTTCATAAATCCTGGAGCACTGGGGAAGTACCTGAGGATTGGAAAAGGGCTGATATGGTTCCCATCTTCAAGAAAGGGAAAAATCGGACCCAGGAAACTATAGACCAGGGATTTTCAACCAGTGGTACGGGTACCACCTGTGGTACATTGGCACCTGGCAGGTGGTACGCGACCATCTTAGAAAAGTGGTAGCGGGGGAGGGGAATGAGCTGAACCGGTGGCAGCACCGCACAAGCCTGAGCGAGAGATGGCTGGAGCTGCAGGGCTGTCAGGGCTCAGCAGAAGCGCCAGCATCAGTGCCACTTTCCAGCTGATCGGCATTTTTTCGGGGCTGTCAGGGCTCAGCAGAAGCCCCAGGATCAGCGCCAGGCTCTAGCTGGTGCTTCTGCTGAGCCCAGAAGAAGTGCCGATCAGCTGGAATGTTGCAGCATCTCCAGGGTCTTGTGATTTACATTCAGATGCTTGGCAACTGATTCATATTTATGACGGTCACAGTGTCCCAGGGTCATGTGAAGTGACCAAAACCTGCTGCAACCACCCAGCAGACGGGGTGAATAAAAACCAAACACCCCCCATCCCACCCCCACTGCCAATCCTCAACAGAAATGCTCACAATAATGAAAACCTCGGACAGGAGGAAGAGCATGGCCGGGCGGGCAGGCAGCTGTCTTGCTCGGCTGTGGCTTGGGGGGCACTTTTTTCATTGCCATTGTAACTTCAAACAGTCACTAAGCAAACTGTTGAAAGTTGAGGACTACCTGTTACTTTATCACTTTTTTCCTTTTTGGGGGGGGTCATCAAGTTTTTGACACCTTGCTAGGCGACGGTAGTACTCGGATGTTGCCATATCCTAAAAGTGGTACAATGGGTGAAAAGGTTGAAAAGCCCTGCTATAGACCAATCAGCCTAATATCAATACTTGGGAAGATCCTAGAAAAGATAATCAAAAAGCAGATCTGCAAACAACTAGAAGCAAACAAAGTTATAACTAGTAGCCAGCAAGGGTTTGTTAAGAACAGATCATGCCAAACCAATCTTATTTCATTCTTTGATAAAGTGATTAAACTAGTAGACCAGAGAAATGCTGTGGACATAGTATACTTAAATTTCAATAAGGCATTTGATAAAGTAGATCACAACCTACTCCTTGGTAAGCTAGAAAAAGGTGGAATAGACAACTTCACCAACAGATGGATCTGTAGCTGGCTGGCAAACCGTATTCAATAAGTAGTCCTCAATGACACTACATCCACATGGAGAGAAGTAAGCAGTGGGGTACCACAAGGTTTGGTTTTAGGCCCAGTACTCTTCAATATCTTCATTAATGACTTAGATGAGGGAATTGAAGGGGAACTCATCAAATTTGCAGATGACACTAAATTGGCAGAAGTAGCCAACACCGCAGAAAACAAACTCAGGATCCAAAAAGATCTTGACAAACTTGAACAATGGGCCCTATCCAAAAAAATGAATTTCAGTGTGGAGAAAAGCAAAATTTTACATTTAGGCAGGAAAAATCAAAGGCACAAGTACAGACTGGGCGAGACCTGGATTAAAAACAGCAACTGTGAGAGGGACCTTGGAGTCCTAGTGGACGATCACTTGACTATGAGCCAGCAGAGTGCAGCAGCAGCCAAAAAAGTGAATAAAATCCTGGTGTCAACGCTGATAACATCAGATGTTCTTGCTTGACAACAGATGGCAATGCAGCCATTTTCTCTATTGCTTTTAGAATTAGTTGATGCTGGGAGGGGGAATAGGGATGAGAGTCCAGCTAGTCATAACAATAATAACTTAGCCATGGGAACCCAAGGGGTACAAGTGGGCCTGTTGATTATATACCTGGCCCCCTGCTATGTATCAACGGCCCTGCCTGAGCTGGCTGATGTAATAGC
>NW_015387408.1:108853-112571 GCF_001527695.2 Protobothrops mucrosquamatus
AATAAATAAATAAAATAAATAATTAATAAATTGGGCCCAGAGCTTATAGTGTTTTGGTGGGCTGGAGAGCTGGGGAGAAAGCCCGCGCTTCAAGTTAATTAGGGAATGTGATTTATGACTGTTTATTGGAGGAGTTTATTGGAGGAGTTTATTGGAGTGTCTGACTAATGAAACACTTCAAAGAACTTTCAGGCATTGTTTAACCTAAAAAGCCTTTATTAGTGTAAAGGAGTGTCAGCACGGCATGGAGAATGCCAAGATCTATGTGCACTCACTCATTGGGTGGCCTAAGGTGTCCCGCAACATTGGTTGAATCAGTGGGAGGTTTAAGCCCTATAGGTAGTCTCACAGTTCTCATTCCTTTCTCCCACCAGATAAACGGCTTCCGTTTGTCTAACCAGGCTAGCCCTAGGATCACCACCTCAGTCATTTTTGTAGCCACCAAGTAGCCACTCCCAGTACTCACCTATTTCTAGGCGTAGGGGCTTAGTTAATTGTGTGACAAGAGTCCCTCCCATCAGGGAGCCATCAGCTTGCTCAAACCTCACAGGTTTGGAGAGCTGTTTTGCCCGTATGTCCATTTTCATGGCAAACCGCAGACTAATAATGCAGTGGGTGCATCCAGAATCAATTAGCACGTTTAAGTCCATTTGTGCCCCAGACTTAGGGATTATAAGTTTGGCGGCCAGTGAAAAAGGCAGGATTTGTCGATTCATCATCGGGTTGTTCTCTCCTTCATCGTTGCTGTCAAAGGAGAGTAGAGCAGGGGCGGGTCCATTCAGAGTCCCAGCGTGCTCCTGTATGGGTGGTTTAATCTGGGCAATAGGTGCTTGCGTGACCCGGTTGGATTTTTCTCTTGTTAGCCGCTGGTTCCGGTCTGCTCTGCAGTTGGGGATAGGGGACTGGACAGGTTGCCGCTTGATGTCCCTCTTGTCCACACCGAAAACACTTATTTGATGGGCCTGCAGATGGTCTGGGTCTCTCAGCCATTGCAGTAGTTGGAGGTTTTTGTGGGGGTGATTGCTGTCTGGGTTGCTCTGGCGGCTGCTCAGATTCAGGTGGGGGTGGCTTCTTATAGCAGGCGAGCTGAACATCTAGCTTCACCACTGCCTGGTACCATTCTTGCAGCTGATCAGGTACTGCTCGATAGATGCAGGCCTGAGAGAAGTGATCGTCTAATCCTTCGATGAAGTGATGGATTAGGGCAGTGGTTCTCAACCTTTTTAATGCCGGGACCCCAAGCGGTCGTAAATCGAGGACTAAACTGGTCGTAAGTCGAGGACTAAACCAGTCATAAGTCGAGGACTACCCAACCGGTCGTAAGTTGAGGACTTTCCCTGCCCGGGAGCGCCGCGCATGCGTGGGTCCGCCCCCTGCGCCGGCCAAGGCATAGCTGGCAAGCGGCAGAGACGGAGCAGGCCGACCACCAGCTGGCCCAGCTCAAGGGAGGTAAGGCACCCGCCGGAAAAGGGGAAAAAAATGGCGGACAGCCTTGCTTGGCGACCCCCGTGAAATGGTCGATCGACCCCAAATGGGGTCGCGACCCATAGGTTGAGAACCGCTGGATTAGGGATTGCTCAGGCCACCCTTCTATTCGACTTGCTATCTTGCAAAATTCCTGCACGTACTCCAGGGCAGGCCTGCTGGCTTGTTTTATTTTGTGGATTTGTTCTCTTGCTTTAAGACCAATAGATGGGTCCTCAAATCTTTCTCTCAGCCCTAGGAGGAAGAGGTGGGGTCCTCCAATTCAGGGGCTTGTTCATTATATAAATTGTTCAGCCATTCGGATGCTTCTTCCTCTAGGCTGGACGCAATCACATCGACCATGGCCCCCGGGTCCGGGTAGAGATAAGCCCAGCAATTCAAATGAGAACGCACTTGGTTGATGAAAAAAAAACAGCTTCTCTGGGTCCCCATCGAAGGTTGCTCTGAAAAGTGGTGCAATTATAGGCTGTTGGGGCCCCCACAGTGGCTGTTGCTGCTGGCCCCATCCTGGCTGCAGATCTATGCCCAAGGGTTGCACGTTCAGGGGCTGTGGCCAATCTCCCTGCTGTGGTCATTCTCTCTCTTGGCTTCTGCACCACCCCAAGCTGTTGCAAGGCCTCTATTAGTTGTGGCAAGCTCAGAGATTGCTGACCATCCATCTGCTGGGGAACCCAATCTCCCCATTGCTGCATATGCCTCAGACTGGATTCTCCTCTCTCTTCAGGGTTGGGTCCCTGGCAGGGGAAGACAGGATCTGAAAGGCTTTCTGATGTGCAATGGACGGGCTGTAGGCTCCTCTCTGCAGGAATTGATTTCTGCTTTTCACCTCTGGGTTTTGAAATCTTTCCAGTGACTCACCCAAAATTTCGTTATCTCTCCATTCTGCTTTTGAAGTCTTTGCTCCCAGCTGGGAGATCTGCCAGAGTTCTTTCTCCCCCGGCTGGCTGGCTGCTGCTCCAGTCCCTGGGGAAGCTGCTGCTGCTGTCGTTCCCCTCCCTGGGGAAGCTGCTGCTGCTGAGGTGCTGGCCTCAAGCCATCTTTCCCCTTCCATAATGAGATCTTCCCCGAATCTTTGTCAGTCTATCCCTTTAGTTTAGGAATAGTGACCGGGGTTCGGGACCCCTTAATTGGTTTAAAAAATTGGTGGATCTTGGCATGATGTCATGTGTCTGACTAATGAATCACTTCAAAGAACTTTCAGGCATTGTTTAACCTAAAAAGCCTTTATTAGTGTAAAGGAGTGTCAGCACGGTATGGAGAATGCCAAGATCTGAATTTCCCTTCCTTCGCACATAACATTCCAGGCATTTCCCCTCCCCTGTTTTGGGGTCATGATTCACATCTTCCAATTAGCCTGGAGGGCAAAGATTCACTTCTGTTCCCTTCCACGCGCTTTTCTCTCCTCTCTCATTCTCATCTGAATTAACTCTAAAAGTACCAGACAATTCTGCATATTTTGTCAAAGCAAGAATATTCAATATTAGCAGCGTTGACATGTACTTTGTTACTTTGTATCCACGGGAGGGGAATTTATTTTCTGGTTTCAACTATGTAGTGCCGATACTTTGTTTCTCAAATAAAAGATTCTTTAAGGTAAACAATGCCTCGAAGTTCATTTGAAGAGCTTCATCTGTCGGAACCATGACACCTGGTTTGTATAAACAGAGGCATAGAATCAAGATCATGCGAAGTATTAGTACCGCTTTATAAAATCCTAGTACAGTGGTTCTCAACCTTTTTAATGCCACGACCCCCAACCGGTCGTAAGTCGAGGACTAAACCGGTCATAAGTCGAGGACTAAACCGGTCGTAAGTCGAGGACTTTCCCTGCCCGGGAGCGCCGCGCATGCATGGTTCCGCCCCCTGTGCCGGCCGAGGCTTAGCTGGCAAGCGGCAGAGATGGAGCAGGCCGACCACCAGCTGGCCCAGCTCAAGGGAGGTAAGGCACCCGCCGGAAAAGGGGAAAAAAATGGCGGACAGCCTTGCTTGGCAACCCCCGTGAAATGGTCGATCGACCCCAAATGGGGTCGCGACCCATAGGTTGAGAACCGCTGTCCTAGTACCACACCTGGAATACTGCAGCCAATTTTGGTCACCATATCACAAAAAAGATGTTGAGAGTTTGGAAAAAATTCAGAGATGAGTAACTAAGATGATTAAAGGCCTGGAGACTGAAACTTATGAAGAACAGCTGCAGGACTTGGGTTTGGCTAGTCTAAAGAAAAGAAGAAAC
>NW_015387408.1:113174-135967 GCF_001527695.2 Protobothrops mucrosquamatus
TCCTTGTCTGGCCTTCAGGTGCTTTGGAAAATAGGTTGACCCCCTCCTCTCTGTGACAGCCCCTCAAATATTAGAAGACTGCTAACATGTCTCCCCTGGTCCTTCTCTTCCCTAGACTAGCCATGCCCAGTTCCTGCAACCGTTCTTCATATGTTTTAGCCTCCAGTCCCCTAATCATCTTTGTTGCTCTTCTCTGCACTTTTTCTAGAGTCTCAACATCTTTTTTTATAGATTGCTACAAAGAAGGTGTGATTCTATGGTCCTAATAAATGATGTTGTTTAATCAAAGGAACCTGGAGTGTGCCAACTCTGCCAGATCAAAATAGCTGTACAGATACTGTGGGAGATAGATGGTCCCTCAAGTAACCAAGCCCTAAGCTGTGTATGGCTTTAGAAGCAGTGAATTGCACTGGGAAGCAAGCTGGCCCTCAGTAAAGCTCACGAGGCAGAGGTGTTACATGGGTGTATTGAAGCATGCTTGTCACTCTCTGTGCCATTGTATTCTGGACCAGTTGGAACTTCCAGGTGGTCTTCAAGGGCAGCCCATGTAGACTGCATTGCAATAATCAAGCTGAAAGGTGACCAAGGCATGAATGACTATCTGAAGCACCCCAGGCACAACTGGCACATTAGATGAAACTGTAAAGGTTTTTCTGGCTACAGTTGCCACCTTTCTTTAAGCTGGAACTGCGAGTCCAGGAAGATCCCCAGATTGTGTACCATCCCTGAAAGGGGAGTGCAATCCCATCCAAGATCAAAGATGGAATATCCCCAGATCTGGGTGGCCCAAACCCCAAAGCCATTTGGCCTTGGGCTGGAGATGTTTCTTCCCCATCCAAGCCTGTATAACAATCTGTCCAGAGTGGAGATACTCACAAGGTCCAATTCCATAGAAGATGACAAAGAGGAAGATGAAAATGACACTCAAGTAATGCATCCAGGAGAAGCGATGCTAGAATGAAAAAAGGCTCCTTTAAACATAACAGCAACCACACACTGATTCCTAAGGCAATTGGAGATTTGAGGTGTCAAATTGAGTTAAGGGGACATTTGGCCCTCCTGATCTAGAATGGGGCTCCAGAAATATGCCCCAAAACATATCTGAATGTTCTTCCTTTTGCCATCCATCCCACTTTCATTTTGCTATACCTCACCATTGCCAGAAGCAGATACTTCTGCTTTTGTCAGAAAAAACACTAAAATATCTCTCTTACTTGGAATGAAAGGGTTACTGTGAGTGCAGCCAGCACCAGCACCATCGCAGCATATCCTCCCCATAGTAGAAGTTTCCGCCCAAAATGCTCAATCAGAGAACTCTGAAATGCAGGAAAAGGAAATACAGAGAAAATATATTTTGATGGGCTAATTGTGAGAATGCTAACAATTATTCTCCAAAATCTATTAACAGAATAACAGAGTTGGAAGGGACCTTGGAGGTCTTCTAGTCCAGTCCCCTGCTCAAACAGGAGACCCTAAACCAGGGTTGTCAAACTTGCCACATCACGTGATGTGTCGCAATGTATTGAGAGTTTTTTCCCATTGCCAGAGCTGGGGTGGGTGCAGTTTCTGCATGATGTATCCAGCCCACAGGCCGGCAGTTTGACACCCCTGCCCTAGACTATTTCAGACAAATGGCTGTCCAATCTCTTTAAAAAGTGCATAATTGCATCCACACAGATGATGCAAATCACATATCTGTCTCACAGAAAACCAGCTGTCAGCAAAGACTAATGGGGCCAGCACCACCTACCATCTTCGACCTGACTCTTGAGAAAAAGGAACACATGGTTCTCCCCATCTTTAATAAGGTCCCCCCTTCTTGCCTGTCCTCTTGAACTTACACACAGAATGGATGAGAGGCACTCGCAGATGCCAACACCCAGTGCAATGTATGGAATGAGGGATTCTTCAAACTGGGCTGTGCGAAAAACTTCAAATGAGTAGAAGTAGATCTAGAAAAGAATAAAAAAAATGAGAAGATAGCCAGTGTTTTTAGAAGGGAAGGAAAAGGAAAGAAAAGAAAGGTTATTATTATTTTTTTTTAGGAAAGGGGCCTTGGATCCAGTTAATAACACCTCATTTTAAGTAGGGGAGACTAATGTCCAAATCAGCCTGCAGCAAATAAAAAGGCCCAGAAACATTTTTTTTCTTAAATGGTTCTATGATCTTGCAAACCTGGGTTTTGTGATGGGCTGAGCCACAGGTTGCACTACTCTCTGCCAATAGTGACAAGAGGACTGCAGCCATTGTGGGATTTCTTTGAGCAAAGACTCAACTGCATTGATGCCACACAGCTGCAGAGTGCTCATGACGGTGATCATCACATACAGTTGCCAGCGCAGTGATTGGGCCTTTAGCACTTCCAGGACTCGGAGACTTTTCGTACAAGACATGGCTGCCTTTTCCCTTTTGATGTCATCAATCTCAGCTTGATGGTCACCCTCACCCCAGAGCTGTTTGATGGCTGTGGAAAGAAAGACACACATGATGGCACCCTTGTGTCCCTTTGCCCACTTGGGTGATCCTAGGTCAATGTACACTTTAGCAGATTGATTTATGGATAATAAATCCATGAATCTTGTTGTGTATTAACCCAATTTCATAGGGCTGTTAAAATGGTTAACTAAAGATGTTCAATTCAAATCTTTAACTGACTGTATATATATATATATTGCAAGCCTGTGTTTTAGGCAGGAATGTATGCTTTAAACTCATTGGCTGTCGCCTAGTGGCGGTCCATATAAATAAGAGTCAAGCGGCTGTTAGACAAGCTGTTACTTTCACTACGGTCTCTTCAATGCCTCACTGGTCCCAGTATATAACAGTGGCGATGAGGATGGGATATGCTGCTAAGGAAGAAAGAACTGGAGGTCTAAGAGCTAAGAGTCCCTAAGGGGTAAGACCAGGCATCAGCGCCCTGGTAGGAACAGCGTTCTCCCCTTCTGCCTGCTAGCAAGCCACGCTAGAGGCACCACTATCCTAAGGGATCCGTGCCTAAGATTCGCACAGAAGCCCTTAGCAGCATAAGGCATTGAGAGACTGTAAGGACCCACTTCAATCCACATTTTAAGAAAGCAGAATTCTTTGAAACGGTCTCTTTCAACAGGAACTTTTATTAAAAGAAACTGATAGCGAGCATGATAGACAGGATCTGAGGGATTCCCTTACAATTCGATGTTTTAAAGTGTACCTAAGCAGCCCCCCACCCCGCAGTTCTTCCGGGTGATTCAAATCAGCAGATTTCTAGGTGTTAACTCCGGGAGAGATAATATCAATCCGCTCCATTGGCACAATCATTCAACATCTCCTCACACAGATCCCAGATGCTGCACCTTTCCCTCCCCCTTTCTCTCACTGGCCGTTAAGGGAGGAGAAGTTCAGAGGAGCATAGGATAAAAGGCAAATGGCTACATTGTTATGGTTAGCAGATCCGAAGCGAATCAACAAAAGGTTACTTTGTAGTGAATAGAGGAAGTGAAAGTCATAAAACCTCCATGCATACCCCCCTCCCCCTTAGTAGTATGGTAGAATCCAGGAGAGAGTAAAATTGGGTTTATATCAGAGAAGATAGATAGAAATGAGATATAACTGGATTCTGACATCCTGTCCCCCTTAAAAATAAGAGAGATCCACCTGTAAAGAAAACAAAACAGGTATAAAAGTTAGTCTAGCTTGTTAGGATACTTTGTATGAAACTTCTTTAACAGTTTCGGGTCTCTGACATGACATTTATGAACCCACTCGTTTTGTGAGGAGGGGAGGTGTTTCCATGCTACTAGGTATTGAATTATTCCATGATATCTCCTAGAGTCTAGGATTTCCTTTATCTCGAAGTGTTGTTCTCCTTCCACCATGATTGGAGGTGGTGGTGGGGAATTTTGGCTGTAAGGGTGACTGTTGTTCTCTTTTCAGCAAACTGCAGTGGAAAATTGGGTGAATTTGCCTGAGATTTTGGGGTAATTCTAATTTTACTGTTACTGGGTTTATGATTCAACTCTTTTTTTATCTGCTTGTGCTTTGTATGCTTGCCTAGCTTCGTCTAGGGCTTTTATAACTATTGGCCAGGTGTTTTGTAATTGTTCCATCCATTCTTTCAGTGATGGGATCGCCGGTTCGTTTGGGATTAGTTCTGGCATGGGGTTGAAACTTTGACCGGTAGCTATTTGAAAAGGAGTGTAACCTGTGCTGGAGTGGACTGCATTATTGTAGGCAACTTCTGAGAAAGGGAGTAGGTACGTCCAATCTAACTGCTGGAAATTAATAAAGCATCTTAAATATTGCTCAAGTACTGAGTTAGATTTCTCTGCTTGACCGTTCCCTTGAGGATGATGACTAGATGTCAGTCCCTGAGTGGTCCCTAAAAGGGATAAAAATTCCTTCCAAAATGCAGACATAAATTGCACTCCCCTATCAGATATGATGCATTGGGGTGCCCCATGCAATCTGTAAATATGCTGTACGAAACGTTTCACTAAGGCTTTTGCGGTGGGAATCTTTTGGCAAGGGATAAAGTGCACCTGTTTAGAAAACAAGTCCATGACTGTCCAGATGACAGTATTCCCATTGCTTTCTGGTAATTCCACTATAAAATTCATGGCTATTTCCCTCCAGGGGGCTGAGAGATTTGCCACTGTTTGTAACAGTCCGGGCGATTTCCCTTGCAACCTCTTTGCAGTTGCGCACATTGGGCAGCTGGCCACATAACTTTCTATGTTCTTTTTCATGGATGGCCACCAAAATTGCCTTTTAATTAAGTGTAATGTTTTTACAAATCCAAAATGCCCTGCTGCTTTTGTGTCGTGGCAAAGCTGCATGAATGTGACCCTCTGGGTGGTTGGTATATATAACATTTTCCCCACCCAAGGCAGTCCGCCCATAATTGTGCACACATGTCTATTTTTCTAGAACTATTCATCTGTTTCCAAAGTTTTCTGGAATTCAATTCCGGTTTGGCTACCCAGCTGCGATTTTAATTTAGCTTAGGCTCTGGTTTAGAATTGGTGGCTCGCGTGCTGTTATATTGGGACATGTGAGATAGTGCATCTGCCAGGAAGTTCTTTCCCCCCGGCAAGTGTTTGAGCGTAAAGTTGAATTGGTGAAAATGTTGGGACCAGCGGGCTTGCTTAGGGTTGAGCTTCCTGGGTGTTTTCAAGGCTTCCGGGTTTTTGTGGTCTGTCCACACCTAAAAAGGGATCTTATTCCCTTCCAAGAATTGGTGCCACATAAGTAATGACCAACGTATCCCATGTGCCTCTTTCTCCCACACGGGCCAGCACTGTTCCATTTCGGTGAGTTTCTTGGACGTATACGCGCAGGGTTGCAATACCCCTTCATTGTTTTCTTGTAATAGTACAGCCCCCACTGCCACATCACTTGCATCTGCCTGTATTATGATGGGCTTATCCATGTCTGAATGCCTCAGTACTGGTTCGGCAGAAAAGAGTCTCTTTAATCTCTCAAATGCTGCTTGGCATTCCATTGTCCATTTTAGTGGCTGGCTAGGTTTCACTGAGGATTCTCCCTTCGTTTTTAGTAAGTTCGTGAGGGGCAGGGATATTTGGGCAAATGAGGGAATGAATTGGTGGTAAAAGTTTGCGAAACCGAGGAAACTTTGCAGTTGCTTTCTTGTGCGAGGTGGTGCCCATTCTAATACTGCTCTGACCTTCCCTGGGTCCATTTCAGTGCCCTGTGGGGATATGCAATAACCCAGGTAGTCTATTCTTTCCTGATGGAATTTGCATTTCAATAATTTGGCATATAGGTGGGCAGCTTGCAGTTTCTTTAAAACTGCTCTGACTAGGTTGACATGTTCCTCTTTGGATTCGGTGAAGATAAGAATATCGTCTAAATAAACCAGGACCCCCTTAAATAGGTGCTCCCTTAGTACCTCATTGATTAATTGCATAAATACTGCGGGACCCCCTTGTAATCCAAATGGCAAAACTTTGAGTTGGTAGCACCCCCATTGGGCAATTAAATGTGGTTTTCCATTCATCCCCTTCCTTAATTCTAACACGGTAAAATGCTTCCCTTAGATCTAGTTAAGTAAAAATTCTTCATTCGAGAGGTGTGATAACATGTCCTTCATGAGGGGTAGAGGGTATAGGTTGCTTTCACTGATTGTATTCAATAGGCAGTATTCTATGCATAAGCGTAAAGAGCCGTCCTTCTTTTCTCTAAAGAGGACCAGGATGGCCACTTTAGGCTTGGCAGGTTCAATGAACCCCCTTTCTAGGTTTTTCTTTATGAATCTTTCCATTTCCTAATTCTCCTTAGAGTTCATGGAGTATAGTCTGGGCTTGAGGAGTTTTGCCCCGGGCTTGAATTCTATGGCACAGTCCGTGGGTTGGTGGTGGTGGGATCTCATCCGCCCTCTCCTCACTGAAAACTTCAGCAAGATCTCAGTATTCCTCTGGTATTTCGGGCAGCCCCTTTTCTTCTCCCATGGATTTTTTCTGTTCTTAATTTTGGTAGAGCCCCTTGGGATTTTAAGTCCATAGGGTCGCCCTTCGGGAAATTGATTTCTGCCATCCTCCAATTTACCCAGGGGTTCCATTTCTTTAACCATTCCAGCCCCAGGATCATCGGGCATTCCATGCCTGGGGTCACTACAAACGTTATGTCTTCCTCATGGTTTCCCAGGGATAGGTGGACTGGTAAAGTGGCTAGGGTAGCTGGCACCCCTCCCTGCTATGGACCCATCTAACTGGCCAAATGAGATTGGTTGTTCTAGCCTCCTCACCCGAATGCCCAGATTCCCCACTAGCATCGGGCTAATGAGGCAGTGGGTGCAGTGAGAGTCTATTGAGGCTTTCACCTTGACAGCTTCGGGCATGGAGGGAATTAATATAGTCACTGTCTTGAGGATGGGTGTGATGGGTCCACTTACCAGGGGTTCGCCCTCCGAGCTGTCGTCTGAGGTGTCCACCGGCCCTGCGGTGTAGGCTGGAGTTCCTTCCCCACGTTGGGCAGAGGTTGGGGATTCCACAGCCTCTATCGTTGTCATGGCAGGTTCTTTTGGCTTAGCTGGGGACTTCCCAGATTTACTGGCCGGTGATCTGTCTGGGTTGTGCTCGGGGATTTTCGATCGGCATTCTACAGCCCGATGCCCCTCTCTCCCGCATTTGAAACAGCCCGTTGGTTTCTTGGCCATAGCCAGTGGCTTCACTGGCTCGTGCGTCAGCTCAGACGGCCAGCGGCCCCATGGTTTTCCTCAGCGGTGCCTCTTCAGTAGGTCGATCTCTGCTTCCTCTGTCAGGACATTCCATTCATCGAGTTGGTGGGGGTACCCCCGGGGCAGGCAAGCGTAATACAGGTCGTAATTTAGGCCATCTTTGAAATGGCTAAGGAGGATGTCTTCCGGCCAGTTCAGTTTGTTGGCAATGGCCCAGAATTCTTGTATATATTCGGCTACCAGGCGTCTGCCTTGCCTCACCGTTTTGATTCTTTTGCGCGCTTTGCGATCAGCCAGGGGTTCCTCAAATCACCTTCTCAAGACAGGACATGAAACAGTTGAAGTTGTTGAGCTCTGGGGCATCAGAATCATGCAAATTCACCACCCAATCTGCGGCCGGTCAGTCCAGGGCGGATTGCACGATACGGATACAGGCTTTGTCACTAGGGATGTGCCGCCCATATTCCTCCATGTAGCTGATGACTTGGGTTAGGAAAAACCCCAAGCGTGTCAGCTCCCCCTTGAATTTCACATCCAGCAGCAGGAGTCTTTGAATGGATCAGTGCCTTCACCGTCGGTGCTATTGTCTTCCATCCAGATCGCCATCTGTGGGTCGGCGGGGAGTGGGGGCTGCTGAAGTGGTCGCTACTGGATCAGCGTATGTCCCCGGGTCTGCAGGTTCCATTTCCCCCTCGGTGTCTCTCCCTTTGCGGCTCCAGGAGCTGGGGCGGCCGTAGGGCTCAGAATTCTCCTCTCCTAGGGAGCTGAGAGTTCTTTTCATCAGGTCGATAGCTTTCTCTAGGATCCAGCCCGAGTACGGTGCCCAGCTCCCTTCCTCCTCACTTGCGTGTAGGGATTTCTCCATCTCCTGCTTCCATTCTGTTTGTTTGCCCCCCCCGTCTCAGGGTCACCTTTCTTGATTTCTTTTCCCACTCGCCTTTCTTTCCAATGCCCATTGACCACCAAGGTTTGTGGTCCCGTGTCTCCACCACCTCTTTTCCTGAGGAATCTGACCTCTCAGATCCTGTCATCTGGCAGGTTTTCAGTCGGGGCAGCGGCTCCCCTTCCGGGGAGTTTTCTCCCTTCCCTGCCTCATTGTCAAACATTGTATTTTTTGCAAAGTGCAAAAAAGGTTCTCCCTTCCAGGTTGACTATTACTGCAGATCCTGTCTAATGTAAGGATCCACTTCAATCCATATTTTAAGAATGCAGAATTCTTGGAAACGGTCTCTTTCAACAGGAACTTTTATTAAAAGAAACTGATAGCGAGCATGATAGACAGGATCTGAGGGATTCCCTTACAATTCGATGTTTTTAAATTGTCCCTAAGCAGCCCCCCACCTGTAGTTCTTCCGGGCGATTCAAATCAGCAGATTTCTAGGTGTTAACTCCGGGAGAGATAACATCAATCCGCTCCATTGGCACAATCATTCAACATCTCCTCACACAGATCCCAGATGCTGCATCTCCCCCCCCTTTCTCTCACTGGCCGTTAAGGGAGGAGAAGTTCAAAGGAGCATAGGATAAAAGGCAAATGGCTACATTGTTATGGTTAGCAGATCCGAAGTGAATCAACAAAAGGTTACTTTGAAGTGAATAGAGGAAGTGAAAGTCATAAAACCCCCATGCATACCCCCCTCCCCCTTAGTAGTATGACAGGATCCAGGAGAGAGTAAAATTGGGTTTATATCAGAGAAGATAGATAGAAATGAAATATAACTGGATTCTGACAGAGACTCAGTAATAGAAAGCTATGGCCAAGGTAGGCAAGCTATCTGAATTCGACGTATCACATCTAGAGCAATGGAGCTCTTATGTTTCCCGGGTCAAAAATTACCTGAGAGCAAACCAGGTCAGGGAAGACAGACTAAAGGCTGCAACATTACTATGCGTATGCAGCCAGGCAACTTTTGACATAGCCGAAAATCTAATCGCCCCAGCCAGCTTGGAGTCAGTTACCTTGAAAAGAACACTCAAAGAACACTTTGAACCAAGACTGTCTATCATTGCATGGAGACACATGTTTGAGCAGAGAGAACAGCAGCCAGGGGAGTCAGCTGCTGAATTGCTGGCTGCCCTGAGATAGGCGTCCAGACTCTGCGAATTCCCAGATTTAGAAGATTGGCTCAGGGACCGACTGGTATGTGACCTAAGAAACAGAGACTTACAGCAGAGGCTGTTTGCAAAGGAAAATTTGTCGTTCCAGGACGCCTTGAAAGAAGCAATGGCAGAAGAGGTCGCCGGAGGAGCAGTCAAGGCTTTATGACCCTCAAAGAATTCCCCCAGCCAGATTGCTGTTCATCATGAAGATTCAGAGAGAGCAGACAACCCGGACAAGGATACTGAGATCGACCGGGTGCAGAAGCTTCCAGGAAGAAGGCAGCAGCCACTTGACAAGGCAGCCTTCTTCCCTAGCTGTGCTGGCTGCGGAGGACGGCACCAGCACTCAGAGTGCAGGTTTCGTACAGCTGTGTGCCGAGCATGTGGCAAAAAGGGCCACATCGCTATCGTGTGTAAAGGTCGCCAGAGGGAATCTCCACCTGAAGACTTCCCCAGGAAAGGTAAAGGGGCCCCAGGGCTTTTTCAGAGTGTGATGGAGTGCACGCTCAAAAATATTTCAGGTGTGTGTCCTTATTTTGACAACGTGCTAATTGCTGGGGAGTCAGCAGAAATATTAGCAGAACGTCTAAGAGCTGTTCTTCAGTGCTTCCACAAAGCGGGGCTGAAGCTCAAGAGAGACAAATGTCAAATAGGTGTGAACTCCACAGAGTTCCTGGGATTCCAGATAGATGCTGCTGGAATCCACCCCGTTGACTCAAAGCTTAAGGCTATTCAGCAGGCTCCCAGACCTAAGTTAAAGGGGGAGCTGCAGGCATTTTTAGGGTTACTTAACTTCTACCATGCATTCCTTCCTCATAAGGCAGCTTTAGCAGAGCCTCTGCATAGGCTCCTGGTTAAAAGGGCACCATGGCAGTGGACTAGTGTCCATGAAAATAATTTCAAACAGTCAAATCACTGCTGTCTTCAGACTCTGTGTTAACACATTTCTATGAAAAACTGCCTATCAGTATTGCATATGATGCTTCATCATATGGGATAGGAGCAGTTTTGAGCCATTTAATGACTGACGGGAGGCAAGCTCCCATAGCATATTATTCAAGGACACTTTCCCCAGTGGAAAGAAATTACACACAAATTGATAAGGAGGCTTTAGCCATAGTTGCAGGAATAAAGAAATTCCACAATTTCCTTTATGGTCACCCATTTACGGTCTTTACAGACCACAAGCCTCTTCTAAGTCTGTTTACTGCAGACAAGCAAACCCCTCAGATCCTTTCCCCAAGGATTCTGAGGTGGTCAATCTTTATGGCAGCCTACAATTACAGGCTAGTCCATAAGCCTGGCAAGGAAATGGGCCACCCTGACGCACTCAGCAGGTTGCCCCTGCCTAATTCAGAACCAGACCCCGCACCTGCTGCACACATCCTGGCAATCCAGGATCTGCCAGAATCTCCCCTTCACGCAGGGGATGTGGCTGCTGAAACAGTCAGTGACAAAACACTCAGTCGTGTTTTGAACTGAGTGCTGCGGGGGTGGCCAGGAACCAGTCCTGGGACAGAATTTCACAGCTTCATCAGAAGACAAGATGAGCTATTAGCATACAAGGGCTGCATTCTATGGGGAAGTAGGGTTATAGTCCCACACACATTAAGGGCAAGAGTCTTAGAATCTCTGCATGAGAGACATCCTGGAATAGTCAGGATGAAGACACTCACGAGAAGCTACCTATGGTGGCCAGGGTTGGATAAGGATATTGAGGCTCAAGTGAAAGGATGCCAGGTTTGCCAGCAGGCCAGACCTGAAATGCCTCAAGCCCCAGTACATCGCTGGAAGACCACGCAAACCCCCTGGTCTAGGATTCACATAGACTATGCAGGACCCTCCCAAGGACAGGTGTTCATCATTGTAGTGGACAATTACTCCAAGTGGCTTGAGGTAGCACCTGTCCCTACTATGACTACTGCCAGGACCATCCAGGAACTGCACAGAATCTTTGCCACACATGGCTTACCTGATGTAATTGTGTCAGATAATGAGGACCAATTTACTGCTGCTGAGTTTCAGTCCTTCTTAAGGACTAACATGATTAGACATGCTACCTCAGCCCCCTTTCATCCTGCTTCAAATGGCCAAGCAGAACGTATGGTCAGGATGACCAAGGAGTCGCTAAAAATAATTGCATCTGGGGATTGGCATCACCGGCTGGCAGACTTTCTGCTCTGCCAGCATACAACCCCTTGCACATCAATGGGCTGCAGCCCAGCGGAACTGAGATGGGGACGTCGGTTGACCATGAAGCTGGACCATCTCCACCTGGACTGAGTAGCAACAGAAACAGCACAGCCCAAGCGCCCGAGGAATTTGCAAGTTGGCGATCGAGTTTGGGCAAGAAACTATGGACAAAGGGCACTGTGGGTGGTAGCTGTGGTTTGCAAGGTATCAGGGCCACTGTCATACGAAGTGATCCTGGAAGACGGGCGTGTATTGTGCCACCACATCGATCAGCTGCATCGGTGGCAGGCTAATCAGTCCCTGGCCACCGACAAAGAGGAGAGTAGGGAGCTGCCTGTCAGCTGCAATGCGCCTGAGTCTCCTGGGTCTTGTGAGACTCACAGAGAAATACAGGATGACTTAACTTTGGTTGAGTCACCACAGACTGGAGGGACCATGCCCACAGAACAGAACTTGCTTGCAGACTTGTTCCCCAGTCTTTCCGGAACTGCTGTTCAGAGCACCGGTCTACCCAGCCAGATCGGCCAAAGAGACACCGGTCTACCTGGCCCAATCAGTCAAAGAGACACCGGTCTACCCGAAGCAAGCAGATCGAAGAGCCCTGGTCTACCCAGTCAATCACAGGGGCTGGTAGACCGGGAACTTCCGGCAGTGGCGTGGCGATTAGCGCACTCGCGGAAGTCGCCTGCCTATTTACAAGAGTATGTACATTTTCTTGATGTGTGATTTATCTAGGGGGAAGGGGTGTTGTGTATTAACCCAATTTCATAGGGCTGTTAAAATGGTTAACTAAAGATATTCAATTCAAATCCTTAACTGACTGTATATATATATATTGAAGCCTGTGTTTTAGGCAGGAATATATGCTTTAAACTCATTGGCTGCCGCCTAGTGGCGGTTCATATAAATAAGAGTCAAGCGGCTGTTAGAGCCACTTCTGTGTGGATTGAATAAACGAGCTGTTACTTTCACTACGGTCTCTTCAATGCCTCACCAGTCCCAGTATATAACAAATCTATTATGGAGATGGGGCAAAGTTATGAGTTAATATTTATGTATTATTGATAAGCTATTGCCAGCTGTTCTAAGTATATACAAAATCAGAATACAATACTGTAATAAATTCTTACAACACTGTAAAAACAGTAAAACAGTAAAGAGTATGAAACATAGCTCTTTCTTAACTGATTAATTAATCAAAGTCCTGCCAGAAAAGTATTTCTGGAGGTGGGGACCCTTTTTTCTCTTGCCTGATCCTAATCTGACCTTGAATCTAACCAAATGGTGCAAAAAGTGTTTGAAGCTATATAATTCTTTTGCCTCTGAACTGAACCTTTGCCACTAGGATCCTTTGAGAAGTTTCCTAGTAGAGACAGGATGTTATTGTTGGAGCTGTTCTTCAGGCTTACTGTTCTCTTGTGCCTGTTTCTCAAGAAAAGCCAGCTAAGCATAACTATTGTATACTATTTAGGGTAAGGAGCTTTAGCCATCAAAGTAGCTTTCAAAAGACAGTAGTATCATATTGAGGCAGCCTGGCATAGGTAGAATTGCAAACTGACCATCAGAATTTGGAGTACCTGCAGTCCACTCATAAACCTAACAAATGAAGCTTAGATGATCCCTGTTTTTCTCTCCATTTGATTCCATGTTGCTTCCCTTCAAAAGGCCATTCTATTGGAAATGTTTGTAGCCATCAAAATATCTGATGACTGGTTGAAGGATTTACAAGAACAGTGATCCTTATGCTTAAGTCTGAATAACATCTGAATGGTATTTTAGAACAACATCTACCTTGTTTTCTAAATTTCCAGCAAGATAATTGGGTGGAACATTTGCCAGTTGCAGAATATGCATACGTGCATATCAGACAACAATTCATACTGTATGTCTCTTTTCCCTACTAAGTATGGTGCCTTGATTCTCATTTGTACAAGACCCTTCTTTAAATTCAGCAGTGGAGAACTTTTGAGAATTAGTTAAATTAGTTAAAAACAGATCATGCCAAACCAATCTTATTTCACTCTTCGACAAAGTGACTAAACCAGTAGACCAGAGAAACACAGTGGACGTAGTATACTTAGATTTGACAAAGTACAACCTACTAATTGATAAGCTAGAAAAAGGTGGAATAGACAACATCACCACCAGATGGATCTGTAGCTGGCTGACAAACCGCACTCAATGAGTAGTCCTCAACGGCACTACATCCACATGGAGAGAAGTAAGCAGTGGGGTAACACAAGGTTCCATCTTAGGCCCAGTACTCTTCAATATCTTCATAAAGGACTTAGATGAGGGAACTGAAGGGGAACTCATCAAATTTGCAGATGACACCAAACTGTCAGGAATAGCCAACACGCCCAAAGACAAATTCAGGATCCAAAAAGATCTTGACAAACTCGAACAATGGGCCCTATCCAATAAAATGAGTTTCAATATGGAGAAAAGCAAAGTCCTGCACTTAGGCAGGAAAAACCAAAAGCACAAATACAGATTGGGCAAGACCCAGCTTAAAAACAGTAACTGTGAGAGGGACCTTGGAGTCCTAGTGGACGATCACTTGACTATGAGCCAGCAGTGTGCAGCAGCAACCAAAAAAGCTAATACAATCCTGGGTTGTATAAACAGAGGCATAGAATCAAGATCACGCAAAGTACTAGTACCGCTTTACAAAGCCCTAGTAAGACCACACCTGGAATACTGCAGCCAGTTTTGGTCACCATATCACAAAAAAGATGTTGAGAGTTTGGAAAAAATTCAGAGTAGAGCAACTAAGATGATCAATGGCCTGGAGGCTAAAACATACGAAGAACGGCTGCAGGACTTGGGTTTGGCTAGTCTAAAGAAAAGAAGAAATAGGGGACACATGATAGCAGTGTTTCAGTATCTGAGGGGCTACCACAAGGCAGAAGGGGTCAGGTTGTTCACCAGAGCACCAGAGGGAAGGACAAGAAACAATGGTTGGAAACTGATCAAAGAGAGAAGCAATCTGGATTTAAGGAGAAACCTCCTGACAGTGAGGACAACCAACTAGTGGAACAGATTACCCCCAGAAAGATCACTAGAGATCTTTAAGAAGAGACTAGACAATCACCTGTCTGAGATGACAATCACCTGTCTGAGATGGTGTAGGTTCTTCTGCTTAAGTGGAGGGCTGGACTAGAAGACCTCCAAGGTCCCTTCCAGCTCTATTCTATTCTATTCTAGTGGTGATTTAGCAAGTCTTGCAAGATCAACTTAAGATAGCTAAAGAGACAAAGGATTTGCAGACAAGCATCATCAACCTGATCCCAGTTTACAAATGGGTTAATTAAGTTTGGATTTCTACTCAACGTGCTGCCTCCTTCCAAAAAATTAGATCACAAGTTTATTAGTCCCTTTCCTATTGAAGCTGTTATTAATCTTGTTGTGTACCAAGTCAAGCTACTTGCCTCTATCAAGGTGTGTTTCATATTTCATTGTTCCCTTCTGCTTCCCTTCTTGCTTGGGCAAGTTCCTTTCATTCTTCCATTTCTTTTTTTTTAATTTTAATTTTTCCTTTTTCTCTTTACAAACAACAAAATACAAAGTACAATTTTTCTTTTTTTCTTAACAGTACTATGTCCTATATCTCTTACATTTATTTACATTTATTTACATTACTTCTCATACTTTTTTATTCCTCAATTCTAACCAATTATAATACATGTCCCATATCTCATAAAATTCTGTAACTTCTTTGTCCTTTATTTCTAAGGTAAGTTTGTTCATCTCAGCACAATCTAATATCTTGCGTATAATCATTGCATTGTTGGCATGTTTTCCCTTTTCCAGCTTTGCGCATATGCAATGCGTGCTGCAGTTATAATGATGTATAATGATGTATTGAAATCTTTTTTCCATTTTTGGATTGATTATGCCTAATAAAAATATTTCGGGTTTAAGTTCAATTTGTTGTTTTGTTATTTCCTGTATCCATCTCCTTATCTGCTCCCAATAGGTCTTTGCTTTGGGGCATTGCCACCACATATGGTAAAATGTTCCCTCTTTATTTTTGCATTTCCAACAATCCGGATTCATATTTTTGTAAATCTTGGCCAATCTCGCCAGTGCTAAATGCCATCTGTAGAACATTATATATTGGTTTTCTTTGTATGCAGTTGACATCATTAATTTGTAATTTCTGTTCCATATTTTTTCCCATTCATCTAATTCTATATTTTTGCCTATATTTCGTGCCCATGCTATCATTGGGCCCTTTACTATTTCTTCTGCCAGTTCAACTTCTAATAAGAGTTTATAGGTTTTTGTTAGAAATTTTCCTCCCTTGTTTGTCAGTATTTTGTCCAAATGCTGTGGTATCCGACTTATTCCATACTCTTCCATGTCTTTGCTATATTTTGATTGTATCTGTATATATGGCCACCAATCAATAGTTATTCCCTGTTCTTTTAATTCATCTCTTGATCTTAGCTTCCCTTGGTTATCTAATAATTCTTTGTACCTTATCATCTTTGTTTTATCCAGTGTGTTTGGGTGAATCATTGCCTCCATTGGTGAGATCCAAATTGGAATTTTCATATATTTTTTTAACTTTTTCCCATGTCCAAATTAATGCATCCCTTATCTGATGCCGGTAAAAGTAAGTGTGAGATTTCTTATCTTTTCCCCATAAAAACGCATGCCATCCAGCCTGTAAATCATGACCTTCAATTGTTAGAACCCTTTTGTTTTCTAAGTTTATCCAATCGCTGATCCAAAGCAACCCCCCTGCTTGGTAATAGATTTCCCATTTTGGGAGCCCAAGGCCACCTCTACTTCTACTGTCCTGTAATGCTTTAACATTTATTCGTGCTTTTTTACCTAACCATATAAATTTATTAATCATTTTGTTTAATTCATCAAAAAAGTTTTTCCCCAATTTTATTGGAACTTTTGAAATAGATATAACAATTTTGGTAGAATATTCATTTTAATCACCGAAATCCTTCCTAACAATGTTAATTGTAATTTTCCCCAAATCTCTAAATCTTTTTGTATT
The DNA here is from genome assembly GCF_001527695.2 of Protobothrops mucrosquamatus. NCBI lineage: Eukaryota > Metazoa > Chordata > Lepidosauria > Squamata > Viperidae > Protobothrops > Protobothrops mucrosquamatus. The sequence continues at coordinate 129,662 of NW_015387408.1, forward strand.
TGTAGTATCAATTTTTTATAATTATCTTCTTTTATTGAAGAATATGTTATGGTGAGCCAAATTCCTAAATATTTAATCTTTTTTACAATTTGCAACCCCAAATTTTCTTTTAATTCCCTTTTTTGTTTTTCAGTTAAACTTTTTACTAATATTTTAGTCTTTTCTTTGTTTATTTTTAGTCCCGCCACCATTCCATATTTTTCTATTTCATTCATTAGAACATTACCTCTTTCTAATGGTTCCTTTATAAAAAACACCAAATTGTCTGCAAATGCCTGTGTCTTGTATTCTTCTGTTTTAACCTTTAGTCCTTTTATCTCTTTGTTGTTTCTAATTCGAGTTAATAGCACTTCTAACGTTAAAATAAAAAGTAGAGGTGACATTGGACATCCCTGTCTTACTCTTTTATTAATTTCTACCTTCTCTGTATTCTCCCCATTTATTATTACTCTAGCCTTTTGTATTTTGTATATTGACTTTATCATTTGTTCAGACTTCTCTCCAAATTTCATATCTTCTATCTGTTGGAACATAAACTGCCAATTAAGGTTATCAAATGCCTTCTGAGCATCTAAATATACTAATGCAACCTGTTTTTCGGGGTGTGCTTCATAATATTCCAGGACATTTAACACTGTTCTCATGTTGTTCCTAATTTGTCTGGTAGGTAAAAAACCATTTTGATCCGAATGTATTATTCGATTTAATATTATTTTTAGTCATTCCGCCATTATTGTAGTAAAAAATTTATAATCCAAATTTAACAACGAGATTGGTCTATAATTTTTTATTTGTTTAGGATCCGTATCTTCTTTTGGAATAAGAATTACAGTATGTTGGCTTCTGTCCAGGAGTCTGGTAATTTGGCTTTCTCCAATACATCATTATATACATCTAATAATATCATTTCCAGGTCTTCATAAAGAGTCTTATATACTTCCCCTGGCAGACCATCTGGCCCCGGGGCTTTATTATTTTTTGTTTTTGTACTGCCATTTTTAGTTCCATTGCTGTTATTTTTTTTATTCAATAATTCTCTTTGTCCTTCTTTTAATTCCGGGAGACCATTAGCTTTTAGATATTGTTTTATATTCTCCTCCTCTGTTTCCTCTTTTTTATATAGCAACTCAAAGTATTTCTGAATTATTTTTTCTTTTCGTCTATTTTATATTGCAACTCTCCATTTTTGTCCTGTAGTTCCTGAATAAATCTTTTTTCCTTCTCTTTTTTTAATTTGTAAGCAAGCCACCTCCCAGGTTTATTTGCATGTTCGAAAATTTTTTGTTTAGTTACTTTCAGTTCTCTTGCCAATTTCTCTTGTTCTACTATATTTAATTTATGTTTGGCCAGAGTCATTTTCTCTTTAATCATTTCATCTTGTGGCTCCCGTTGTAATTTGGATTCTAATTTTTTAATCTCTTCCAGAAGTATATTTTGTGTCTGCCTTTTCACCTTATTTTTCCTAGCTGTATATGCTATTGCTATACTTCTCAGATATGCTTTGGCAGTATCCCATATATTTTGTAATGATGTTTGTTGTTTTGTATTCTCTTTAAAAAATAATTCCATTTCTTTTTTAATCCTTACAGTGAATTCTCTTTCCTTTAAAATTTGGGTATTAAGTGTCCACTTTCTCTTTGCTTTTTTCTGACCTGTCCACACTATTTTCAAAGGATTATGGTCTGCCCATATATTTGGCATTATTTCTATTGTCTCCACTTGTCCTATTTCCCCGTTCATCCATGCCATATCCAGCCGAGACCACGATTTGTGTGGATTTGAAAAAAGGTATATTCCTTTTTTATGGGATTATGTTTCCTCCATTGGTCAAATATTTATTTATTTATTTATTATTTAAATTTATATACCGCCCTATCTCCCTTACGGGACTCAGGGCGGTGCCCTGACATTCATGTGCCATCTCAAAAAATGTTTTTGGTAGTGTTTTCCACCTCTTTTTATTTTTCATATTGCTAATATAATCCATTTTTACATCCACTATCGCATTATAATCTCCTATTATACAGATGTTTCCTTGTACAATTTCTATAAGTTTTTTGTGTAGATCTTTATAAAATTCTTTTTGATTTTCATTTGGAGCATAAATTGTCACCAATAACCATGATTTCTGTTCCATTTGTAGTTCTATTATTAGTACCCTTCCCTCTGTATCTTGATATTTTAAATTGGCTCTAATTCCTTTTCTAATATAAACTCCTCTCTGTTTTTGTTCCATTAGTGATGTATATAATTCTCCTAATTTCGGAAATTCCAGATATTTTCTGTGTTGCTTTTTTATGTGTTCTTCTTGTAGACATACTATGTCTACACCTTGTTTGACTAATTTAGTTAATATTTGTTTTCTTTTAGCTGGTGAATTTAGACCATTGACGTTAATTGGTACTAATCTAATCTTCTCATCCATTATTTTACTTCTGAGTTTTTCTTGCTCTCAAACCTGTTTCTCTTTCTTTTCTTTGTCTTTTTACCTCCTTACTGACTAGGAAGAGAGAAACAAAAGAAGACGTTTGGCAAGCTGACAGCCGGAATGTCGAGAAAAGGGCGATCTGAGAAGGACAGAAGAGTAGTGAGTCATAGGAGATTGGAGAAAGCGAGATCGGAGGAGAAAGGAGGAAAGAGACGGCGAGAGGACATGCTACGGTGGTGAAAGTGACAAGAACGGATAGACGGACAGACAGTCGATAGAGAGACAGCGTGTCAAATTCGGAGAGGAGATAGTTTCTGATGTGTGGAAGGTTTGGAAAGTGAAGGAATTGGTGAGAGGACGTAATAGGGAGGGGAAAGCCACAGGAAGGGATAGAAACTTGAAAACCTAGAGAGACTGTATAGCATGTTATAGAAGATTGGAGAAAGTGAGGCTGGAAGAGAATGGAGGAGGTAAACTAGGAAGTGCAGAAAGTTTGGAAAGTGAAGAGACGGTGAGAGGACATGATTCGGTGGTGAGAGACAACGGATATATGGACAAACGGTTGATGATATAAATTAAGGAGAGAAAATTTGGATTCCTAGAGAGATTGGGTGTTAAGTAAGAAAGAGAAAAGAAAGTGAAGAAGGTTAGGGAAGGAGAAGAGAGGTCTAGGAACACAGTAAAAGTAGATTGAGATCTAGGAAAGGAGAGAAAGAAGAATTGTAAGTTTAGAATAAAAGTGTAAAGTTAGAAAGGTTGCTGGCTAAATCATATCATATTCCTAGATACTAAGAATAGAAAGCACTTGATAAATAAAAAATTAAGATGACAACACTGAGAACAGGGAAAAAAACAATGTCAAGTTTAGCACTGACACCTTCATCTCCTCCTGGACAGAGAACAATAGAGGGAATATTGGGGACAGAGAAGCAAAATGTATTATCAAATAATGCAAACAACATTATTAACTATTCAAGAAACAATGTTAAAGATGCAGGAGACAATGTCAAAAAACCATATTGAAATGAGAGGGGATATGAATAAATTAGATAATAAGATTGAAACAATACAACAAACAATTGAGAAAAATGAAGAAAGAATATTGACAGTAGAAGTAGGATTGGATAAAATAGGGAAAAAAGTCGACACAGTAGATAAAAAATTGATGGGAACTAACAAAAAATTGGAAGAATCGATTATACATCTGGAAATGGACAGGGCGGTGTTTTACTTAAGATTTCAAAACGTGGTGGAGGATAAGGAAGAGGATTTGGGCACCATTATGGTAGAGCTGATAGCAGAGGCTCTACAAAGATATAAACAAGAAATATTGCCAGAAATAGATGAGGTGTACCGAATCCACACAAATTATGATCGAAGGAATAAACTACCACGTGAGATAAATATAAGATTCGCCAGAAAAAAAATTAGAGACCTAATATACAGGATTACAAGGGAAGATCCAATAATTTACAAAGGCATAGAAATTCAAACATTAAAACAAATTCCAAAGAAAGTGAGGGAACAGAGAAGAGACTACAGATTTCTCAGTGCACATCTTATTAAAAAAAAACATTCCATTTAGATGGTTAATCCCCGAGGGGATGCTGATAACATGGCAGGAGAGAAAGATTAAAATTGATAGCCTGGACAAGGCAAGAGAATTTTATGAACAACTAGAAGGGGAAGAAGAAGAGAATAGTAGTAGGGAAGAATTAGAATTAGATTCTAAAAGTCAGGAAGATCAGCAACTAGAGTTAAAAGAGAGAGAGAAGGAGATAGAAAGTAAGGAGGTAAAAAGACATTCTTCCATTTCACTTCTGCCTCCCATTTCAGTTAATGACAAACCTGAATGTGAAGTTGCTTCCATCCTGGACTCTCAGTTGAATTGCACTCAAGAAGAAACTGGTAAGCAGTGCAGCCTTTGTAGCCATGGTATTGTCCAATATGTGCAAGTGCTGGATTTGTCATCAGCTGCTTGGTCTTACTTACTTTCTTGGTTTCATTATTTTTTAATGCTTCTTCCTTTATTAGGTCATTTCATATATTTTTGGCTATCCTTAGTGTATTTTTGCCTTCACAGTGGGAAACAATAAAGAAGGGGGTCAACCTATTTTTCCAAAGCCCTGAGAGGCAGGACATCAAGTAACGGATGGAAATTATCAAGGAGAGATCCAGCCTAGAACTTTCCTGACAGTGAGAACTATTAACCAGTGAATGACTTCCCTCCAGAAGTTGTGGATGCGCTCTCACTGGAGGTTTTTAAGAAGAGATTGGACAGCCATTTGTTCAGAACAGTATACGGTCTCCTGCTTGTGCAGAGGATTGGACTAGAAGACCTCCAAAGTCTCTTCCAACTCTGTTATTATGTATTCTGTATCTATCAAGGTCACTACTTGACTCTAGTGCCTGGTTGATGGTTGATTTGCCAAGCATTTGATCTAGTGCTTCTAGTTCACTTTGTATCTGGTATATAATTACTGCAAAGGATTGAAGAAGTGGGCTAATCCAAGTGTTGATGGTTTTTGTTGTGTCCGGAGCCTGCAAAAGCAGGCTCGGGACGTTGCAAGAGTCCCGGCATTTGCAAAAGCTGCCCGGGACCAGACTGAGTGGCGCCGGCCTTGCGCGCATGCGCAAGGCAGGAAAAGACTGCCTTATGATTGGTTGGATTTGCCCGGGGATCAGAAGGTATAAATAGAGGCCTGCGTGCCTCTGCTCGGGTTGTTCGTAGATTGGAAGCAGAGAATAAAGACTTGTTAGAAATGCTTCATCTCAAGCGCCATTATTCTCCGGACTTACCACTGGCGACGAAGGTGGGATACAGTCTATACAGCTAGGAAACCTTGAAGACTCACCCAAAGAAGTCCAGAAGAGGAAAACGGCGTGGAAGTCAGCGTTATCCTGCCAGTACGAAATCACTGGAGGGTGCGTGCGGCTGTAGAAGAAGACCCTGATCCTCGATCATGGTGAAAGTTGGGCGTTTAGCGGAATTCGACGTCTCTCACCCCGAGAGGTGGGAATCTTATTTTGCAAGAGTCGAGACGTATTTCCGCATAAACCAGATAAGGGAGGAAGGCTTAAAGGCTGCCACGTTGTTGTGCATTTGTGGGCAAGATGCCTTTGAGATCGCCGAGAGCCTAATCGCCCCGGACTCGCTGGAAATGGTATCATACTCCAACCTGAAGAAAGTCTTAAAGGAACATTTCCAGCCCAAGCAGTTTGTCATGGCTTGGAGGCACACATTTCAACAGAGAGATCAGCGAGTTGGGGAATCAGCAAAAGAATTTGTTGTGGCCTTGAGAAGAGCAGCTAAACCGTGTGATTTCAAGGACTTAGAGGAAAGACTGCGTGATCGTTTTGTGTGCGGACTGAGGAACACAGACTTACAGCAGAGGCTGTTCGCCAGGGAAGATGTCTCCTTCCAAGATGCTCTGCGAGAGGTTTCGGCAGAAGAAGCTGCAGGCGGGGCGGTCAAGAACATGCGGCCTAAGCGAAGCGCTCCAGAGACCGCCACTATCCACAAGGAAGACGTGCGCGAGGATTCGGAAGAAGATCCTGAAGAAGAGGTGGACAAGCTTTACCAAGCAGCTGGGAGGAGGTCCAATGATCGTCAGGACAAGGACCCAGCTGAGCTTCGTTGTCTCGGATGCGGTGGACGCCACAAGCAAGCGGAATGTCAGTTCCGTTCCGCCATTTGCCGAGCGTGCGGAAAGAAAGGCCACATCGCTGCAGTCTGCCTGGGTCGACAGAAGGTACAACCGAAGGAAGAATTGAATCTGAAAGGTACCAGGGTGCCCAGTCAAAACAGGGTGGGGTTCTGTGCAACACGCCGGAACATTTTAAGAATAGGCACACACAAACCCCTTAAAAAGAAACTA
>NW_015387408.1:138252-152986 GCF_001527695.2 Protobothrops mucrosquamatus
AGTTCCACAGGAGATTCAGGTAGCAATTCATGGGGACGGGGGCACACAGACACCCCCACACACACTCCAGCCTGGGAGTCCCACCGGAGGTATACTAATTATCCACACCTCACAAACAATACTCCAGACACGGAGAATAACTGGGAGCATACTCACAACTCACAACATGCAAGAGAGCAGGCAAAACAGAGGGGAAACATGTCCTTTGCTGAAATGGCTCATAGAAGGATGTCCCCAAGCATAAGGGCTAACAGGGAAGCATCCCTAGACCCTAACACTACAGAAAGGAGCCAGGAAAACCACACTCCGTCAAGAAACACGGAGATGAGTTCAGAGGGGTTGGAAAACTCCATAGGCGGTAGGTCAACCACGTGTAGCGATCAACAGAGTTCTGACTTCTCAAGCCTAAGAGACGGGCAGGAAAGTCAAACAGAAGTCACAAGACAACCACAGGGCAATTCACCTAGTGTGGGAAGCAATGGGGAAAACACTATAGGTTCCCCAGGTCCGAGAAGGTCGCTCAGGGTCAAAGGCCCTCCCAAATACCTTGCAGATTACGTAAGGTGAGCATGTCAATTGCAATAACTGAACTAGAGGTGCTGGCTGGTTGACTCTACGTAAACGATGTGGGGCTATTGGGTCTCTGTACGACGGAACAGTCCCACATCTTACACACACCGTGTGACTTAACTCAATATTTAATTATATAACCATCACTATGATGGCGTCCATGTGGGCGCCGTATTATTTCATCTAGGGGAGAGGGGTGTTGTGTCCTGAGCCTGCAAAAGCAGGCTCGGGACGTTGCAAGAGTCCCGGGCATTTGCAAAAGCTGCCTGGGACCAGACTGGCACCGGCCTTGCGCACATGCGCAAGGCGGGAAAAGACTGCCTTATGATTGGTTGGATTTGCCCGGGGATCAGAAGGTATAAATAGAGGCCTGCGTGCCTCTGCTCGGGTTGTTCGTAGATTGGAAGCAGAGAATAAAGACTTGTTAGAAATGCTTCGTCTCAAGCGCCATTATTCTCCGGACTTAACAGTTTTAATAGTATTTCCACCATTAAGCATGGATTTCAAGACTTTCCTTATGCTTTCTGTATATTCTTTGGTTATACTGTATTGACCTCCAAGTGTCTAATGCTATCTGATTGTTGGAGTCCCAGATGTTTATAAATATCCTCTGTGGTGAGACTTAGTTTGTTTTCAACTGGCATTTTAATTCCATCACTTTTTAACCAATTTTCAGTTCAGGAGATGGTATAGCGATGGAAAAACATAAATCTCTCAGGTTTCCTTGGTGGCAGCTCTCCCAGATATCAGGCAGGACAGGTTGATGTTCTCTTCCCATTTCCTCTCTTTGTAAGAGCAGATCCCCAGCCTCTCTCTCCACAGCTGCATTATTGGTCCTGCTTGCCTCCAAGGCAGAGGACTGCTTGACCTGACAAGCTCCCAAGTATAACAGTATATCCCTGCCCTGTTCTCCTTTGGGCTGGAGAAGGAGGATCCTACCTTTCAGGAAAGCCTCTTCATTGTCTTTCTGTATCAGAAGGTACGGTGGGGAGTCAGGAAAGCATGGGAGCATCACCAACTGGATTGTGGCTGTGAGCCCACTAAAAGCCAACAGCAGGGGCCACAAGGACTCGGAGCCCAAAATTTCCCTGCAGAGGAAGGAAGAACATAAGGGAAGGCTTTGGTTTTTCTCCACCAGACCTTATTTGCTCACTACATTAGTCACCACACTCTGCAAATCTCTGCAGAGTCAAGGACTCTTGGCATGAATACTGGATTCCCCCTGCAGATTTTACTTTGCTGGTCATTGATGACTACAGGGACCGGTGCTCATCTCCATTTCAAGGCCATTGCGCCAGCGCTGTCTGAAGACATTTCACGGTCATGTTGCCAACATGACGTCACAGAGCACTGCTATCTTCCCACCAAAGTGGAACCTATTTATTTATCCTATCACATGGAGCTTGGGTCTTGAATCTGGGTTGCTGGCTTTCCAGCCAACCAGCCCGGTGTCTTAACCACTGAGCCAATGCACCACCAGCATGGGGGGGGGGATTATGCAATCTTCTTCCCTATCCTTGGAAGAAAATTCCTCCTCCAAGACTCTTGGGACTGAATGGCATTTAAAATTTAAATCAAAATAGATAATACAGATTTGTTTAAACAGCGAATAATCTGTCTAATTATCAGCCAACGTGAAGGTAATATTTTTATTATGCTATTTTAAAAAGTGGGAATAGGATTTGAGGTTTTCCGCTGGAAAGTCACTCTTATTGTAAGCAATGCAAGACCACACTGCTTGGCCTATTTGAAATTCTGTAGAATGAAATTGCATCCAAAAAGGTGGAAACTTGAGATTCTACAGTTTATGTTCCTGAGTTTACCATAACATTTTCAAAATATTTTTGCCTCATCTGTATCTGTATCATTTATTTTTAGAGGAAAAAAGAGATGGCTGATCAAATTTCAATTGTACAACAATTATCAAGATAATGAATAATCCAGTTCATGTCATAATATTTTCACATCTTCAGGTTCAATGCTCCAGTTTCAACTGAAATGAAAAATTGTGAAATTGAATCTTAAATTAAATGTTTACTTCAGACATCTGGTGATTTAAATGGCTTTCACTGAGTGTGTTTTGGAAAGGGACTTACCCAAGACCAATGATTTGTCCTGCAACTTTGCCGAGTGTCAGAAAAATGGCGACTGTGGCATTTGTAAATCCCCGCAACTTCTTTGGTGAAATCTCTCCCACATATTGAGGATGTATATTGAAAGAAAACCCTTCAGAAAGGAAAAGGGTGGCAAAGAAGAGTATTGAAAATTGGCCAGCATGTCATCTAAGAGGTCATGTCATTAAAACCATCTTACATTGCAGAGAGGCATTACTGAGTTATGGGCAATTGAATGAGAAGGATTACAAATGAATCAGAAGGGAAGAAAGAGAGAGGGAGAGGCCTGTGTCAAGAAGGACGCTGAGTTAACCACTCTTGAATCAGCCTCTCCTCTAAAACATTGTATCACAGCAGAATTTTGCCCATATACCAATCCCATATAGCTACCAATGCCAATCCCATATAGAAGGCGTCCAAGGAGGATCATCTCAAAAGATTTGGCCATCTTACTGAACCCCATGAACAGGGCAGCAGTCAGCATGATCAGGTTGGTGAGCATCTGGCACTTCTTTCTGCAACAGAAGGGGGGGATGTGAGAGACAGGCATTTTCAACTCTATCAGCAGCACACATTGGATTGTTTTCGGTTTCTATTGAAATATGAACTTTTATAATTTTCAGAGCAATTCGTCAGGGCAGCACACTGTATCCATGCAAGAGGATGTGCTTGCCTTAAGTACAGCTGACTCCTGCACTCCCAAATGAAGGAGGAGAATGCTAACCACCAGCAAAGGAAAAACAGTGCTATTCAAGTTCTGTTTCTATTTAATCAAAACCAAGTCTTTCCCTAGGAAGCTGTTGAAGAGCAGGATGGAGGGGCAAGATGGAAGCATAATCGATGTCACCATATACAGGTAGTCTTTGGTTAATGACCGTAATTGGGACTCAATTTTCCATCACTGAGCAATGTAGTCATAAAATGCAATGGCAATCCCAGCACTCCCCCTTATCATTATTAAGTGAGGATCGAGTGGTTAAGCGAGGATCTCCTGACAACTTCCTGCTGGCTTGCAATGAGCAAGATCAGTGGGGAAGCTGGCAGGAAGAGGCAGATCCCAGGTAGCCCACAAGCAGATGGGCGGAGGTAGGAGGCTGCCAGGTGCAAGAGAGGGTATGAGGGCTGGCAAGGTGTCATCTGAGTGGTTTGAGGCTTGGGGTGGCTGCTGCAGGGTACAGGAGGGGCCAGTGAGGAGAGGTAGCCTGAGTGCTGCCGGGGCTGTGGGAGGCTGCTGCAGAGGGAGGGGGAACTTACTTGAGTGACTTGTGAAATGTGAGTGCTGGGGGCTGTAACTGTTCTAAGTACGAGCCAGTTGCCAAGCACCCTGTGTGGCTGCTGGGGAGGCCAGAATTTTGAGGACCCCTTGTAAGTACCACTCATGTAGCAGTATCGTAACTTTGGTGGCTGAATAAGTGGTTGTTAATCAAGAACTACACATAAGGAGGGTTCAGATGCACAGAGTCCTTGACTGAAAACAACAAATGAGCCCCAAATCTCCATTACTAAGCAAGGTACTCACTAAGTGAGTTGCACCTCATTTTACAACCTTGTTCTGCCATAGTTGTTTAGTGAATCACCGTAGTTGTTCAGTGAATCATGCAGTCATTAAGCAAATCTGGCTTCTCCCATTGACTTTCCTTGTTGGAAGCCAGCTGGGAAGGTTACAAATGCTGGTCATGTGACCCCGGGACAGTGCAGCCATCATAAATACCTGCCAGTTGCCAAAGTTTTGATCCTGCGACCATGGGAATACTGCAACAGTTGTAAGTGTGAAAACCAGTTATAAGTCACTTTTTTCAGGGTAACTTTGAATGGTCATTAAAATGGCTGTAAGTCGAGGACTATCTGTAATCTCAGGTTTACAGAAGGACAAGAAGGAAAATCGAGAGAGATTGAAGGCCCTGGAAATATTTAACGTCAAGGAAGGAGTATTGCAGGGCAGCACTGTGACCACCATCTTGACTTTTAGTTTTACTGTACCATGTGAACACACTGAATAGGGCGCCAAATGGCTACAACCAAGGTACAGTTTCAAACATTTTGAATATTTGGTACTTGGAGATAAGAAGTAAGGGCTACACTGTACACAGATCTAACTAGAGAAGAAGTTACTTTCTATATTTTGTGGTGAGGTATCCACAACAGATACTCCCTACGAGTCCTCCAATCCCGTAACTGGATACTATGAAGGACCACAACAAGATAACATTCTCTTGAGGCAGTGGTGAGCCATGTCGTTCCAGCCAGGTCTCATTAATGAATTTTTTAATATGCTGTGGATAAAGAAAATGCATTCATTTTACAGTTAATAAGTTTCTTCGCTTTTTCACATGAGTTTACCTCTCAGCCACCCCAGCACAAAGCCCCAGCCATGCCACCACTCTGGGCATCCCAGGTCCCGGAACTCCCGGATGAGCGGCCTTCTGTGCCCCTGGCTGAAGCGCCAATGTTTGGACTGAAGAAAAAGCCCATAGAAAGGAAGGGGCACTATCACTTACCTTGGAAGGATAGTTTATTACAGAAATGTGAAACCCATAAGGGAAGCTGCCCCCTATTCCCAGCACGAGGATCATTTGGAATAGTCCCCGGTATTGAATCTGGAAAGAGAAAACACATTAAGGGAACACCAGTTTCCTACCAAAGCTGCATCCTCAAAGTTACCTCCTCCCTTTCTCACACCTGTGCACACAACTCAAGAGAGGGGAACGGACATCCATAAGGCTGGATTGCAGCATAGAATAACGTGCAGCTTCTCTGAGCAACTCCAGGGGAAGGTGCCAAGTCAGCTGCCTCCCCCCCAATCAGACTGAATCTCCTTACAACCTCTGTCCAGCTGGAGAGTTCTCAGGCCTTCCACCAATGAAATCTCCCCTCTGGAACAAAGAGAAAAGTGTTCTGGGATCTTCCCGCTGAGAGCTCAGAAATACAGAACTGAACCTCCACATGCCAATGTCAAAGTTCCAGCTGAAAAGCCCAACAAAGCAAAACACCAGAGACATTGTGGTCTCTAATGTAAACTTTATTAGGCATATCACACCTGCAAGTTAAAAGGAATACCAGCACTGGCAATATGGCGGGAAACAGATAATTAAAAGAGTAAAACTTTCCCTCCTTTTTGTGACAGTTCAGGTCACATTGTCCAATTAATCTTCCAGCAATTGTTATGGGAAGAAACTTCGGTTTGCCAAAACATCTCCTCAGTGGCTTCAGCTCTCATGCTGATAAGGAACACCTGTGGATCCCAAGCTCTTCCCTCTCCCCCCCTTTAACTGTAGGCAAGCTAGAAGCACAACAGCAGTCCTAAAGACAGTAAATTTTGTAGCTTGACAGGCTGGCCCCCCAGAAAGGAGGGGGAACCTGGAAAATGAAAAGGAATACACATCATTGCTTATTAATCCTTCCTTTGTACTGGTCCCGGCTTCTGGGGGTACTTAGCATGGAATCATTTTATCAAACAATCTGCTCTTACATGCTGGGCTTTTACCCATCTAGCTTCTGACATCAGATAACCCTCCCACTGGATTAAGTACTGAAATTTCTCTTTCTGGATTCTAGAATCGAGGATTCGCTTAACCTCATAATGTGTTTCCTCTTCTACCATTATTGAGCCTGGGGCTGCCTCCCCCACTGGCCTCATTGTGGATTCCCTGTATGGCTTCAGCAAACTGCAGTGGAATACACTTTTCTCAACAATCTTAGTTGTTTTAGCTCTACTGTCACTGGGTTAATGATTTTACGAAGGGGAATTTTGGCCCTAACTTTTTGCAATTTTGTCTCAACTTAAGATACTTAGTAGACAGATACACTTTATCTCCTACATAGAATGTTTCCTGGGGAGCCCATTTTTTATCTGCTTTCCCCCCCTGGTTTTCAGATGCCTTAAAGTTGTCTTAGCATCGCTCCAGACCCATTGGAACGAACCCCCCCCAGTCACTTAGGGTGCTCGAGGAGGGGGGCTTCTGTGGGCACTCTACTATTGGCACAAATTCCATCCCTGTGGCTAACTTAAATGGGGTGAAACTGATGCTGCTGTGTACTGCATTGTTATACACTACCTCTGCAAAAGGCAAAAGCTCTGCCCAGTTTGTTTGCTGGTAGTTGACATAGCAACACAGGTACTGCTCCTCTATTGCATTAGCTCATTCTGCAGATCCATTCGTACTCAGATGGAAAGCAAAACTGAACCCCTGGGAGGACCCAATCATCCTTACAAACTCCCTCCAGAAGTTAGCAGTGAACTGGACAAGGTGCAGAGAAGAGCAACAAAGATGATTAGGGGACTGGAGGCTAAAACATATGAAGAACGGTTGCAGGAACTGGGCATGGCTAGTCTAGGGAAGAGAAGGACCAGGGGAGACATGTTAGCAGTCTTCTAATATTTGAGGGGCTGTCACAGAGAGGAGGGGGTCAACCTATTTTCCAAAGCACCTGAAGGCCAGACAAGGAATAACGGATGGAAACTGATCAAGGAGAGATTCAACCTGGAAATAAGGAGAAATGTTTTGACAGTGAGAACAATCAACAAACGGAACAGACTGCCTTCAGATGTTGTTGATACTTCATCACTGGAGGCTTTCAAGAAGAGACTGGACTGCCATCTGTCAGATATGGTATAGGGACTCCTGCTTGGGCAGGGGGTTGGACTATATCAGACATGTCAAACTCGTGACATCACATGATGTTGCGTGACATATCAGGACTGTTTTGTCATTGACAGCAATGGGGTGGGCCCAGCTTCCATGTGACGCATCCAGCCCATGGGCCGGCAGTTTGACATCCCTGGACTAGATGACCTACAAGATCCCTTCCAACTCCTTTATTCTATTCTATTCAATCCTGGCCCTCTAGAATAAGGCTCTCCTTGAGATCCAGAAGGCCCATACTCTGCTGTTGTTTAGACTTTAGGGGAGCCATGAACCTGGCTCTTCATCCAGGTCTTTGGCAAGGAAAAGTGGGGTCCTTTGCTTCATTTCCAGTCTATCATTCTTGCCATCTTTTATTTCTTTCTTTTTTTCCTCCTTTGATTTTATTGTGATTTCTTTCCTTTGAATGTTTTGAGCCGCTTAATAGAATAGAATACAGTTGGAAGGGACCTTGGAGGTCTTCTAGTCCAGCCCAAGCAGGAGTGCCCATACCATCTTAGACAAGTAACTGTCCAGCCTTCTCTTAAAAATCTCCAGTGATGGAGCACCCATGATTTCTGGAGGCAAGCTGTTCCACTGGTTAATTGTCCTCACTGTCAGGAAGTTTCTCCTTAATTCCAGGTTGCTTCTCTCTTTGATCAGTTTCCATCCATTGTTTCTTGTCCTGCCCTCTGGTGCTTTGATGAATAACGTGATCCCTCTCTTCTTTGTGAGAGCCCCTCAAGTACCAGAATACTGCTATCATTTGCCTCGTTTCTTCTTTTCTTTAGACTAGCCAAACCCAAGTCCTGCAGCTGTTCTTCATATGTTTCAGTCTCTAGGCCTTTAATCATCTTAATTGCTCGTCTCTGAATTTTTTCCAAACTCTCAACATCTTTTTTGTGATATGGTGACCAAAATTGGCTGCAGTATTCCAGGTGTGGTACTAGGATTTTATAAAGCGGTACTAATACTTTGCATGATCTTGATTCTATGCCTCTGTTTATACAAACCAGGTGTCATGGTTCCGACAGATGAAACTCTTCAAATGAACTTCGAGGCATTGTTTACCTTAAAGAATTTTTTATTCGAGAAAATATCAGCACTACATAGTTGAAACCAGAAAATATAATTCCCCTCCCGTGGATACAAAGTAACAAAGTACATGTCAACGCTGCTAATATTGAATATTCTTGCTTTGACAAAATATGCAGAATTGTCTGGTACTTTTAGAGTTAATTCAGATGAGAATGAGAGAGGAGAGAAAAGCGCGTGGAAGGGAACAGAAGTGAATCTTTGCCCTCCAGGCTAATTGGAAGATGTGAATCATGACCCCAAAACAGGGGAGGGGGAATGCCTGGAATGTTATGTGCGAAGGAAGGGAAATTCAGATCTTGGCATTCTCCATGCCGTGCTGACACTCCTTTACACTAATAAAGGCTTTTTAGGTTAAACAATGCCTGAAAGTTCTTTGAAGTGATTCATTAGTCAGACACATGACATCATGCCAAGATCCACAAATTTTTTAAACCAATTAAGGGGTCCTGAACCCCGGTCACTATTCCTAAACTAAAGGGATAGACTGACAAAGATTTGGGGAAGATCTCATTATGGAAGGGGAAAGATGGCTTGAGGCCAGCACCACAGCAGCAGCAGCTTCCCCAGGGAGGGGAACGACAGCAGCAGCAGCTTCCCCAGGGGGAGAAAGAACTCTGGCAGATCTCCCAGCTGGGAGCAAAGACTTCAAAAGCAGAATGGAGAGATAACGAAATTTTGGGTGAGTCACTGGAAAGATTTCAAAACCCAGAGGTGAAAAGCAGAAATCAATTCCTGCAGACAGGAGCCTACAGCCCGTCCATTGCACATCAGAAAGCCTTTCAGATCCTGTCCTCCCCTGCCAGGGACCCAACCCTGAAGAGAGAGGGGAATCCAGTCTGAGGCATATGCAGCAATGGGGAGATTGGGTTCCCCAGCAGATGGATGGTCAGCAATCTCTGAGCTTGCCACAACTAATAGAGGCCTTGCAACAGCTTGGGGTGGTGCAGAAGCCAGGAGATCAGCAGCTGGTGGGAGAACGACCACAGCAGGGAGATTGGCCACAGCCCCCGAACGTGCAACCCCTGGGATGGCCAGGATGGAGCCAGCAGCAACAGCCACTGTGGGGGCCTAACATCTAGCTTCACCAACATAATTGCACCACTTTTCAGAGCAACCTTCGATGGCGACCCAGAGAAGCTGGTTTTTTTCATCAACCAAGTGCGTTCTCATTTGAATTGCTGGGCCTATCTCTACCCGGACCCAGGGGCCATGGTCGATGTGATTGCGTCCAGCCTAGAGGAAGAAGCATCCGAATGGCTGAACAATTTATATAATGAGCAAGCCCCTGAATTGGAGGACCCTACCTCTTCCTCCTAGGGCTGAGAGAAAGATTTGAGGACCCATCTATTGGTCTTAAAGCAAGAGAACAAATCCACAAAATAAAACAAGCCAGCAGGCCTGCCCTGGAGTACGTGCAGGAATTTCGCAAGATAGCAAGTCGAATAGAGGGGTGGCCTGAACAATCCCTAATCCATCACTTCATCGAAGGATTAGACGATCACCTCTCTCAGGCCTGCATCTATCAAGCAGTACCTGATCAGCTGCAAGAATGGTACCAGGCAGCGGTGAAGCTAGATGTTAAGCTCGCCTGCTATAAGAAGCCACCCCCACCTGAATCTGAGCAGCCGCCAGAGCAACCCGGACAGCAATCACCCCCATGAAAACCTCCAACTACTGCAATGGTTGAGAGACCCAGACCATCTGCAGGCCCATCAAATAAGTGTTTTCGGTGTGCACAAGAGGGACATCAAGCGGCAACCTGTCCAGTCCCCTATCCCCGACTGCAGAGCAGACCGGAACCAGCGACGAGAAGGAAACCTGCCCAGCAGCTAACGAGAGAAAAATCCAACCGGGTCACGCAAGCACCTGTTGCCCAGATTACACCACCCACACAGGAGCACGCCAGGACTCTGAATGGACCTGCCCCTGCTCTACTCTCCTTTGACAGTGACGATGAAGGAGAGAACGACCATATGGTGAGTCGACAAATCCTGCCTTTTTCACTGGCCGCCAAACTTATAATCCCCAAGTCTGGGGCACAAATGGACTTAAACGTGCTAATTGATTCTGGATGCACCCACTGCATTATTAGTCTGCGGTTTGCCATGAAAATGGACATACGGGCAAAACAGCTCTCCAAACCTGTGAGGTTTGAGCAAGCCGATGGCTCCCTGATGGGAGGGACTCTTGTCACACAATTAACTAAGCCCCTACGCCTAGAAATAGGTGAGCACTGGGAGTTTATTCGCTTCCTGGTGGCTACAAAAATGACTGAGGTGGTGATCCTAGGGCTAGCCTGGTTAGACAAACGGAAGCCGTTTATCTGGTGGGAGAAAGGAATGAGAACTGTGAGACTACCTATAAGGCTTAAACCTCCCACTGATTCAACTGACGTTGCGGGACACCTTAGGCCACCCAATGAGCGAGTGCACATGGCTGCCTCACCGCTGCCGAGCGAACCACTCATCCCCAATGAATACCGGGACCTGGCGAAGGCATTTAGTGAAAAAGAATGAGATGCCCTGCCCCCTCACAGACCCAATGACTGCTCCATTGAACTGGTGCCGGGAGCCAAACTCCCATGCCCGAGAATGTATGCTATGTCCCCCCTCGAAATGGAGGAGATGCAGCGATACGTGAACAAAAACCTAGCGAGGGGGTTCATCGAATGGGCCAAATCTACCGTGGAAGCCCCTGTGTTGCTCAAAGAGAAAAAAGATGGATCTCTTTGTCTCTGCATAGACTATAAGGGTCTCAACGCTGTGAGTGTGGAAAATAAATATCCCCTCCCCCTCCTAAAGGACGTATTAACCCATCTGGCTAAGGGGAGTGTCTTCACTAAATTAGACCTGAGAGAGGCATATTACCGGGTGACAATAAAGGAGGGAGACGAGTGGAAAACTGCCTTCAACTGTCCTATGGGGAGCTATCAATTCCATTTGGACTACAGGGGGCCCCAGCCGTATTTATGCAGTTGATTAATGAGGTCCTACATGATCACTTGTACAAAGGGATTTTGGTGTGTCTTGATGATATCCTGATATACAGCACAAATATGACAGATCACATAAAGCTGGTGAGAGAGGTGTTAAAGAAACTATTGAATGCCAAGCTTTATGCCAAATTGTCAAAATGTGAATTTCAACAGACCCGATTAGATTATCTTGGCTACAGAATTTCCAATGAGGGCATTGAAATGGATCCAGCCAAGGTGAAAGCTATAATCAAATGGCAGCCCCCCAAAACTCGCAAACAGCTCCAGAGCTTTCTAGGTTTTGCCAACTTCTATCATCAATTCATCCCCTCTTTTGCCGAAATTGCTCTACCCCTTACGGAACTACTCAAAACAGGTAAAAGAGGAGGGAAGCCATGACCGGGCCAGCCACTAGCATGGACAATGGGCTGTCAAACAGCTTTTGAGAATTTAAAGAGACTATTTGCTGCTGAACTGGTCCTAAAGCACCCCTGCCCAGGGGAACCCTTTGTGATTCAAGCCGACGCCAGCGATGTGGCAGTTGGAGCTGTGTTACTGCAAAAGAACAAAAGTGGGATCCTGCAACCCTGCGCCTACACCTCTAAGAAAATTACTGAGAGCGAGTGGATATGGGCAATCTGGGAGAAAGAGGCCTTTGCAATTAGATGGGCGCTATTAAACTGGCAACACTATCTAGAAGGGAGCAAGGTGCCATTTGAGGAATGGACAGATCACAAAAATCTGGAAGCACTGAAAACTCCCTGCAAATTGTCCCCAAAGCAAGTGCGGTGGGCACAGTACTTTAACCGCTTCAACTTCACTCTAAAGTACATACCAGGAGGAAAAAACTTTCTAGCTGATGCGCTATCCCGGCTACCCCAATACAAAAGTGAACGGGAAGAGATTAATGAGGCTATTATCCCCAATCCACAAACTGCTGCTCAACTTACACCTCGCAGGGTCCCCAATCCTGATGACCCTGGAGTAAAGAAAATAAAACGAGAGCTCCTCACCAATCAATGGTTTAAAGATAATCACACCTCCCTAATGTGCAGGGATGGTTTGGCTTACAAAGGGGGGGAAACTATATTTGCCAGAAGCCCTCCATCTTAATGCTCTCAAACACAGCCAGAAGCCCTCCATCTTAATGCTCTCAAACACAGCCAAAGCTGGACACTTTGGATATTTAAAAACTCTCCACCTCACCCGCCGGCAATTTTGGTGGCCGGGGCTGAAACGGGATGTGGAAAACTATGTAAAAAGTTGTACTGTATGTGCCACAATGAAAAGAATCCCAGGGAAAACCCCTGGGTTACTGCAGCCGGTGGCAGACCCTTCTCAACCATGGGAAGAAATAGCTATGGACTTTATAATAGACCTACCTGAAAATAGAGGAAATACTGTCATATGGACTGTGATAGACCTGTTCTCAAAGCAGGCTCATTTCATTGCCTGCAAAGGACTCCCATCTGCCCAATGACTGACCAAATTGTTCCTGAAACATATCTACCAGCTGCATGGCACCCCTAAGTGAATAATTTCGGACAGGGGAGTGCAGTTCACAGCAAAGTTTTGGAGGAGTTTTCTTAAATTAATTGGATCATCTCAAGGCTTACCATCTGCTTTTCATCCGGCGACCAATGGGGCTGCAGAATCTGCTAACAAAATGGTGGAGCAATATCTCAGATGCTATGTTTCCTACCAACAGACAAACTGGACTGACCTCGTCGCTTTCGCCGAAGTGGCTTACAATAATTCTGTTCACAGCAGTACCGGCTACACACCTTTCAGAGTAGCCACAGGAAAAGAATTCAGTCCAATACCTGAATACCCTCAGGTGCCCTCCACCTCCCAGACACTTGACCAATGGGTGAGGGGGTGGGAAGAAGTTTGGAGAAACACGAAAACTGCATTAAAAAAGTCTTCCGAGACCTATAAAAAGCAGGCTGAAAAAAAGAGGGCTCCCCAAAGAACATTCCAAGTTGGGGAAAAGGTTTATCTGTCAACTAAATATTTATGCCTCAAATTGCCCAGCAAGAAATTGGGACCAAAATTCTTGGGGCCTTTCCCCATCATCAACCCCATTACAGTAGAATTGAAACTCCCTAGGCTTTTAGGGAGGATTCACCCTGTCTTCCATTGCAGCTTGTTAAAACCTTGTCGGGGCTCCACCTTAAGGCCTCCCCCTAAGAAGGCACCCAGGCCCCTCATAGTTGCAGGACAGACCCACTATGAAGTGAAACGTATTCTTGACTCTAGAATTTTTAAAGGGAAATTGCAATACCTAGTACAATGGAAAGGATACCCACTGTCTGAAGCCACCTGGGTGAAATCCAGTGAGGTGAAAGCTGACAGACTCATCAAAAGGTTTCATGCGAAACACCCCAACAAACCAAAAAATAATCCTTAACATATGCTTTTGTTTACATTGCAGGATCTGTCCTTTTTGTAAGGGATAATGCCTGTTTTGAGTAGTTCTGTAAGGGGTAGGGCAATCTCGGCAAAAGAGGGGATGGATTGATGATAGAAGTTGGCAAAACCCAGAAAGCTCTGGAGCTGTTTGCAATTCTTTGGAGGCTGCCATTCGATTATAGGATGGACTTCCGGACCGCTTCCCCTTGCCGCAGGGAGACGGAACCGCCTAGATGGTTCTGTCCCAGGCTCCTGATGGACCCGGAGAGGTTCTGGACGGAGCTTGGGCCATATCCCGAGGAGCTAGGTCACGACTCGGCGGAAGATCAGGCTGCGGCCTGGGATGTGGCCGCAGCTGCAGCACTGGACCGAGTCGTGCCGCTGCGGCCTCTGACCCGACGTAGATCTCAACTAGCTCCTTGGTTTACCGAGGAGCTGAGAGAGATGAAACGCCGGAAAAGACGCCTAGAGAGCAGTTGGAGGGCTACCCGTACCGAATCCGACCGAACACAGGTAAGGATGCATGTTAGATCCTACCTTGTGGCGATGAGGGTGGCGAGGTCTAATTACTACTCCACCCTCATTGCATCATCAGATAACCGCCCGGCCTCCCTCTTCAGGGTGACCCGCTCCCTCCTTCAATTGAGGGGAGGGAGGGACCCTCTGGCGGGGAAGGCTGAGGAATTTGCACAATATCTGCATGACAAAGTCGCTCGGATACGAGAGGGTTTGGACTCCGACTGGATGGCCCCGGGGGAGGTGGCGGGAGCAGGTCTTGAGACTATTATATGGGAGGAATTTGACTCTGTGGCTCCCGAGGACGTGGACAGGATCCTGGGGAGACTGAATGCAACCACATGTTTATTGGATCCGTGTCCCTCCTGGCTGGTACTGGCGGCTCGGGAGGGTACACGAGCCTGGCTCCAGGGAATTACAAACGCTTC